>NC_041708.1:26652596-26953940 GCF_900700375.1 Denticeps clupeoides | reverse complement strand
GCAATGGCTTCCGGGTGGAGGAGAAGGGCGTGGAGCAACAATCAGTCCATCTTGAGGCTGCGATAGATGTAGCGAATGAAAGTCAGCGAGGCCCAGAAGGACACACTGCCCAGCATGAGCGAGAAGACCAGCGCCGTCAGCAGCGAATAGCCGAAGAACTCCACGCTCTGCACCGGGCCGCTCATGCTGGAGCGGTTGCGGTAGTAGAAGACGGAGTAGACGAAGATGAAGATGCCGGTGGAGCCCGTGCTGAGAACGCTACGCCACCACCAGCGGTAGTCCTCGCCCGACAGAAGGAAGTAGGAGAGCGCCACAGAAATGCAGGCGCCTACCGACAGCAGGATGGCGAAAACACACAACAGGATGCCGTACAGTGTGTAGTGCTCACGTCCCCAAACCGTGGCAAAGATGTAGTAGAGTTCCACAGAGATGGCACTGCCAGACAGAAAGCAACAGAAAGTCATGGAATTGCTAATAATATCAAATTAAGCAGTGTACCGTAGTTAAACATATGATCATGGTTGAGAATTTTTAAATTATTATTCTTTTGTTAAACAACGTGTTTTTTTAAATTCCTACGGCACCAGTGGAAATACTACATTTTCCTATAGATGGTATCCCCCACAATGAGCGACTTGGGAGGAGAAAAATGCAAAGATGATTTTCTAAACCTGACTGATGAGCGATGGGGCCTATGAGCCGCTCCAAACCTGTATTACAGGTCTTGCTCTTAAACAGGAAAGGGATGAATCTAGAAAAGATTTGCACTGAAGGAGTTGAACAGAGGCAAATCACCACCAACGCACAGCACCATTAGTTCATCAGTTCACACCACTGGGGACTGGTTCACCAGGATCTGGCCTAAGAACACAAGTCTGTCTAAAACGCTGCTGGCAGGAAACACAATAAGAAATCTTAAGAGAATTTTTATATATACAGAAGGCCAAAAGTTTGGACACACCTCCTCATTCGATGTGTTTTCTTTATGTTCATGTCCATTTACATTGGTAGATTCTCACTGAAGGCATCAAAACTATGAATGAACACATGTGGAGTTATGTACTTAACAAAAAAAGGTGAAATAACTGAAAACGTTTTATATTATAGTTTCTTCAAAATAGCCGCCCTTTGCTCTGATTACTGCTTGAACACTCTTGCCATTCTCTCGATGAGCTTCAAGAGGTCGTCACCTGAAATGCTTTTCCAACAGTCTTGAAGGACTTCCCAGAGGTGTTCAGCACTTGTTGGCCCCTTTGCCTTCACTCTGCGGTCCAGCTCACCCCAAACCATCTCGACTGGGTTCAGGTCCGGTGACTGTGGAGGTCAGGTCTCCACTTTTTGTTAAGTACATAACTCCACATGTTCATTCACAGTTTTGATGCCTTCAGTGAGAATCTACCAACGTAAATGGTCTTGAAAATAAAGAGGACACATTGAATGAGAAGGTGTGTCCAAACTTTTGGCTGTATACTGTATATAAACACACATGCACACACACACACACACACACACACACACACACACAAACATATATCATAGAAATTACACATAATGTGTGTAATTGTAGACTTACACATAATATACAAACAATGTAGATTATTTTTCTATTTATTCTTTGTTTGAAGACACACGGTAACTCAGGGATGTTTCAGGTGCCAAAACTGAAGAGTCTCAATGCATGTCTTCCTTGCACCTTCATAGATGGTGAGACCAGTCAAGTACTGAAGCATGGGAGGGTGCGAGGCATAGCACGGACTGAAGTGCTTTGAGGCAGAATGGTACCCGGCCATTTGTGTTGCGTGCGGCTACAGAGTCATGCAGCTGCATTCTGGACCAGTTGCACACTGATCACTTCTATCTATGTATGTATGTATGTTAGTCTCCGCTTTCAACTATATGCACGCTGTACGTCAGCAAAGTGTTGACTGCTTGGAAGCTCCACCCTACTAACACCAACCTGAAAGGCAGGAAGCCCCCAATGGCCATGTGCACAGCCGTGTGTTTGTACCACGGTTGCTGGGGAATCTGGCGGGGAATGTTGCGGGTGCGGCAGGGTGCCTGGAAGCTGCCGGCCCGATTTTTGCCAACAATGCCCCCAATGACGGTCAGTGGAAAGCCCACAAGCACCCAGGCGCCAAGCAACAACAGCACGGTGGAGGCGGGTAGGGCCTGGGTGGAGCCGCTCCACCAGTGAACAGAGTTCACGACACTCCAGGTGAGGAAAAGTGGGGCTGGGAGACAGAAACCGAGACTGATAAGAACCTTCAACATCTACAGCTCTATGCAGATATATATATAAATATATATATATATATATATTAAGATAAATATACGGAGATGTTACCTGAGAACAGTGAGGAGGTGAGGATAATGTTCCACACCCAGCGTTCACCATGGATCTGGGTGTAGAAACTGCAGGAGCAGTAGCCTGACACACAGCTTGTTAGCGCATAGAGAACGATGGCAGCGGAGTTGATGGCACCGTGGCGGTGTACATTGAACATGCCCAGAAGCGCCATGATGATGATTCCTATGGCAACTTGAAGTTGGCTTAAGTTTGAATTTACTGACCATTACAATGAGTTATTGAAAAAACAAAAAAAATTCTTGATTCTTACTAAATGTAAGTACTGTTAAAAATGGGCATTGTCCCAGTGGCACACGGTATAATTTGGATTAACTCTACACAGTTTGTCTGTAAATAAAGAGCCACACAATCCATATTCTTTTAGCAAATAAAATCACTAAATAATTTAAAGGAAAGATTATCTCTGGCATTCGGACATTCAGATGTAATTGAATTACCCTCTAAAAGGGACAATCTACCGAAATAATATCTTTATGTAACTGTCTAAGGAGTATGCATAACAGGACATTTCAAAATATGTAAAATTGTGACCAAACATCCAAATTAAAAATGCTCTGCCTTGAGAAATAATAAGTCAGAAGCTGTAAAATGGAACAAGCAGAAATCTTAACTTTTCTCAAATTGACCCCTTGAAGTGAGCTTGACCAAACAGAAATTCTAACAGGTCACTTCAGCAAATGACAAGCTAATTATACTTAGTCAACATATCATGGCTGCCAAACTGGGTACCTGTAGCCAGGGTAAGAAACTGTGCTCCTACACCCAGAACCGCACACAACAGGCTCTTGAAAGGTGGAAAGCGAAAGACGTCAGTGTGGATAATCTTCCAACCGTTGTCTCCTTGGTCCAGATCATCACACATTCCGTCCTCCTCCACGTTATATCTGTCAGATCAGAGAGGGGATTGCCGTTTTATCCTTTCCGGAGAACATTTTCGCCACATCTACACGATCAACCAGGGATAAGCCTCCATGAGAAAAAAAGTGGAGCCACAGCTGTACAAGGGATGTTCAGCGTGCACTAATTTACCATTCAAATACAATGCAAATATCATAATGCATATGGGACAAAACAAGCACATATTTAACTATTTCAATTAAAGGCTGTCATGTTAATCCAGCACATTAAAAGGGAAATCGGTTATAAAAATCATTCTACATATTGTATACTTACACTAGCAAAATAATATCAGCATTGTGAGCAATAAATATTACTCACCTAGCAAAGTCATTCTTTAGCACCCGCATGAGAATGATGATGACGAAGCCCAGGAGCAGCACGACCAGAACCAGAGAGTTGATGATGGAGAGCCAGTGGATCTCCAGCGTCTTGGGGAAGAAAGAGTAGTCCCGCAATCGCTCGGCGCGCCGTGAGTGGGGCAGGGGGCTCTCGAACCACCGCACGCTGTACGAGTGCGTTATGATCAGAACCCCGCCCGTTCCCGCCGCCCCTGGGCCGATATCCAGGGGGACGGGCTTTACGTCCTTCACGGAAACGTTGGCAAAAATAACGCTGTCTCCGTTGTACTCAATGTTAAAGTCCAGGTGTGTCCACAGACCCACCTATAAATAAAAATGAGTTAGACAATATGCGCATGATATTTAATTAAGGTTGTCAAAGATAACTTTCTAACAACATGACATTAAACGTGAGCTGTAATTCCAGTGGATTATATTAGTAGGGCGTGGAATAAGGAGGTGAAAATGGCACATGCAGGGGAAGATGAGACACACCTTATGGCTGTGTGGGAGGAAGCCGCTCTCTTCCATGTAACCGACAAAGCCCCAGATGGGAACGTCATCCAGGACAAACTCGAAATAATACAGCTCTTCTATGGCCTCCCTCAGCTGTTCTACCTGTGCGCAAACAGCAGCGGTGAGTGGCAGCATTCCAACAGTCGTCTGGAAAGCTAGACGTGGACGGCGCCCACATACCTCTTTTTCTGAAAGGGTCATCTGGCACAGTGTTTGTCTTTCGGCATGCTCCTTGAATCTTATTTTGTACAGCGACTCCGCCATCCTGTCCCCATCCAGGACTTCGCCGAGGCTTAAAGCCTTATGGCGTACCTAAAAGAAGCAGCGTGCCAGGTGGTTTATGCCCTCTGTATTTGGATCAGCTGATCGGGGCTCGAAACCCCATCAATCTCGGGGCAGCGGTGGCCTAGCGGTTAAGGCACCGTCCCCACACACTGCTCCCCGGGCGCCTGTCATGGCTGCCCACTGCTCACCAAGGGTGATTAAAGTGAAGTGATTGTCACATGTGATACACAGCAGCACAGCACACGGTGCACACAGTGAAATGTGTCCTCTCAATTTAACCCATCACCCTGAGTGAGCAGTGGCCATGACAGGCGCCCGGGGAGCAGTGTGTGGGGACGGTGCTTTGCTCAGTGGCACCTCAGTGTTACCTTGACGGATCGGGATTCGAACCGGCAACCTTCAGTTTACGGGGCCGCTTCCTTAACCGCTAGGCCACCACTGCCCCTTGAGAAAGTGCACCGCTCCCAGAGGCACTGCAATACTGGGTCGATGCGTGGAGCGGATGGAGCAAGCCCCTTTGCCGACTCCCTGTTCTAAAAATCCGCTTAATATGTAGTCCCCCGCTGGGGGACGTATCAGATATTAAACAGACAAGGACAGATACTACACTTGATCTTAGCCAAAAGGCCGAGCAGCGAATGGTTCTCGAATGATGGTTAAAAGCAGGGGACACGTTTCGCTGTGTCAATTGTGCGCTGTGCTTCACAGCGGCAATCGCTTCACTTTCACAGCTCCGTGTCACGAAGTCACATTCCTCACCTGTTCCGGCCGACACACCGGAAGTGTGTAGTAGTGGTACGTTTCCTGGGGGTTGTGGTATGGCCCGACCTTGTTGACGTACAGGGTGACCGGGTCCCCCTGCTTGAAGCCGGACGCCCATCCTAGCTGTGACAGAAGGCAGAGGAGCAAGGCGCAACGCGGCGTCATGACCGGCCCTGTCAAGCAAGAGAGGAGGGACCGTGAATAAACGCGGTCGCCTTTCACACTTCGGCCAGACGCAGCGCAGCGCAGCGTTCGCCGCAAACTTCGCAAACTTTCGCCAATCGGGTCATTTTAGCCGCGCCGGCTTGATGGCGCGGTGCCGCCAAAACAGCAAGTGCGACTTATATTTGCACGATGGCCTCGTTCAACTGGGCAGAGAGGCAACCAACCTGTTCGTGTCGCCCGCAGGTCTCTCCGGATTCCAGGCCTCCTCCTTCTCCTCCTCCTCCTGTCCCCGAGTCGCACACGATCGCCCGAAATTCCTCCAAACGTTTCACAGCATGTTTCGTGCGGCACATTCGCCACCGACTTGCACGAGCAGAAACGTCATTTGATTACGTGTGTCGAAGGACGGCCAGCTGGCTGACTTCTCCACGTCACCTTAAAATAAAAAAAAAATAAAAAATATAATGTCGACTTTTCCGGGGTGGGCGGGGCAAGGCGGCCACACACCTCCGCCGGCAATCTCAACAGCGGCGTTAGGTTGAAAGCTAAACGTGGTGATTAAAAAAAAAAAAAACTCCGCACTGGACGAGTCGAATCGGCAATCGAATGTAGTAACTTGGCGTTCCGAACACGACGCGAAAAGGTCCTGCTCGGCGGCGGCGGACGTCAGAAAAGTCGTGCCTCCTACTTCCCTTTTGGTTCCCGGGGAAAGTAATCGAAACCAAATCATCGATCGTCTACGTTCCGTCCGTCCGCCTTCGGTTCGGAATTTGCCATCGTTTAGTAATGCCTAGTTGTAGACTGGCGCGAAATGCACGCGTTTGCTTCGCGCCAGCAGCCGGGGAGGAAGGACGGAGCTGAGCTGTTTGTCGATCTTGGCCGTGTGTGTTTTTCTCAGCGATATTTGAAAGGCCTTCAGCGTCTGCAGAACTTACACGTGGTTTCGTCTTTATCTGCGTGTGAGTTGCCCACAGAGCACAGTGTGCATTGTTTTGTTCAGCTTTTGTGAAAACGCGGTCCTGCGTGGAGTTGGCGCACGTCCCGCCTCCCGCGGCGGCCTCTCACCGTGTTGTCGACATTTATCCGCGTGTCTGTTTCCGAACACCCAGGCAAGTCGTGCGACGCGCATAATGGGAATTCACGGCCTCGCAAAGCTGATCGCGGACCACGCGCCCACGGCTATCAAGGAGCAAGACATCAAGAATTTTTTCGGTGTGCATTTTTCCTCCTGTCAATTGCATTTAGTAGGAGAAGTCCGACCTTGGTCGGTCCGTATTGCAGTGCCTGCAATATATACCTGTATATATTACCATGACCATCGGTTTATAGCTGGGCTTCTGTTTTCTTGAACACTGCATTCAGGACGGAAGATTGCAATTGATGCATCCATGTGCATCTATCAGTTCCTCATTGCTGTGCGGCAAGATGGTAATGTGTTGCAGAATGAAGATGGGGAAACCACCAGGTGAGTTTTTGTTTTTCCACCACTGTGTGTTCATGACACCAGTTATATATAAGTGTTTATATATATGTGTGTGTGTGTGTGTGTGTGATTCATATATTATTAGGTTGTAAGTGGCATGTTGTTAATAATAGTGCAACTTCATCCCCATGTCCAAAACCAGCCACCTTATGGGCATGTTCTATCGCACCATCCGCATGCTGGAGAGCGGCATCAAACCTGTCTATGTTTTTGACGGGAAGCCCCCCCAGCTCAAGTCAGGAGAGGTAATGATAATTCAATTATGTGAAATTCCTCCGCTTTATATTGTACCTTTTCTATTCTAGATTCAAAGTCTGCATTCAGATTTCACTGTCTACTTATGTCTTTATTTATTCCAAGTTGTCATTATGGCACTCATTTACTTTGCTTTGTCTGGTTTGGGGGAAAAAAAAAAGGTCTCCACGCTTTACAAATATTAAATTTAGTTTCTTTTTATTAGTTAGAGAAGAGAGGTGAAAGAAGAGCTGAAGCGGAGAAGTTATTAGCCCAAGCCCAGGAAGCAGGTAAATATCACAGGACTAACGAAATCACTGTTTTCTGTAGGTCTGCCTCATGCATACAGTACAGGCCAAAAGTTTGGACACACCATCTCATTCCATGTGCTTTCTTTATTTTCATGACAATTTACATTGGTAGATTCTCACTGAAGGCATCAAAACTATGAATGAACTCCCTCTTCCCTCCATGTCCAGGTGAGCAAGAGAACATTGACAAGTTCAGCAAACGGCTGGTGAAAGTCACCAAGCAGCACAATGAAGAGTGCAAAAAACTGCTCTCCTTAATGGGAGTCCCCTACATTGATGTGAGTGCTGACATCAGGACCTAATCCTTGTGTGTGTTGCTGAATCGTTCACATTCATTTGAATGCTGTACGGTTTATTTGTGCATCAGCGCATCCTCATTTACTTTCCAGGCGCCCTGTGAGGCCGAGGCCAGCTGTGCTGCCCTGGTGAAAGCAGGCAAAGTCTTTGCCACGGCGACAGAGGATATGGACGGGCTGACGTTTGGGACCACAGTCCTTCTAAGGCACCTAACAGCCAGCGAAGCAAAGTACTGTTGAAATATAATGCATCACTTCATTTTAGGCGTTTTTGGACCTATGCTTACATCTTTGTTGCTGTTATTTTCCCTTCCAGGAAACTGCCTATTCAGGAGTTCCACTTTAATCGAATCCTGCAGGAAATTGGCCTGACCCATGAACAGGTATCAATCGCATATAGTTTTAAATTTAAATGAAATGGACTGGGTTGTGGGTAGTGTTGCTTGATGACTGGACTAGGATTGGGTAACCTGGCTCTGCACCATCTACATATTTTTCTCTTCCCCTGTCCTTCAGTTCATAGATCTGTGCATACTGCTGGGTTGTGACTACTGTGGTACCATTAAAGGAATTGGACCTAAGAGAGCTATTGACCTAATCAGACTACATGGCAGTATTGAGGAGATTCTGGACAACTTAGACCAAAGTGTGAGTGCCGTGTCTCTGGCAAAAAAACAAATACAAATTGGTTCTAACAGATGTTGATTTTGTGGTTTTAAAAATTGTTCTGTGTTGCCTGTAGAAACACCCGGCCCCAGAGGATTGGCTCTTTAAGGAAGCTCGGGGCCTCTTCCTGAAACCAGAGGTGGTTGACTGCACCACCGTGGATCTCAAGTGGAATGAACCAGATGAGGACGGTCTCATCCAGTTCATGTGTTCTGAGAAACAGTTCAGGTGTGCTGTGCAGTTCACTGGATGTTTGCCTGGACTATAGATCGTTTCTCATCACATGTATAATTAGTCCGCTAATGTGGATTTGTCATCAGTGAGGACCGCATCCGAAATGGCTGCAAGAAGATCCTGAAGAGCAGACAGGGCAGCACCCAAGGCAGGCTGGACACGTTCTTCACTGTAACTGGGTCCCTGTCGTCCAAACGTAAGGTTTGTACATCCCACAAAAGAGACCGTATGGTTTGACCATAGCAATATTCGCTATCTCTGCATGTTCCCTTCATATTCACATCACATGTGGGGAAAATAACTATAACAATGGGTAGCGCTTGGGGAGTGAAAGTGAAGTGATTGTGATATACAGCACACGGTGACACAGCGAAATTTGTCCTCTGCTTTTAACCCATCACCCTTGGTGAGCAGTGGGCAGCCATGCCAGGAGCCTGGGGATCAGTATGTGGGGACAGTGCTTTGCTCAGTGGCACCTTGGCGGACCGGAATTCGGACCAGCAACCTTCTGATTACGGGCCACTGAAAAATAATGACAAGACAGCACTGGTGGTTTATTGCATAGGCTTTTCATATAGGTGTGATTATCTACAACGAGCAACACAATAAACATAAGATACTTACTTACAAATAAATGTTACATGTCTGTTTAGTAACAAGCACTGGAAGCATCAGTGCGTCCCTCACACATAATGAATAAAGCAGGGAATACGGGTACCATCATGTATATTTGTAGTGCCAGCACATTTCAAGGTCATGCATAAGAGGAACTTTCAGGTCATAGATGTACTTTGAATACTAATGTGGGTATTAAGGTTTTCAGTTGCTTTGGTGGAATTCCATCAACTTAGGACACAAAAGTCCTTCACAGAAGGAATGTGTCCAGCATGACATTGCGCTTTGAAACTCATTGTTTTCGATGGGTGAACGTTTTGCACACATTACACATGTAAAGTTAATCATCCTGCATTAATATTCCACTGTACAGGATTTTTTATATTGTTGCAGTCCATAGCAGAGAATCGTAGCGGGCTCCGCTAAAATTCCATTCCAGTCCAGTCAAATCGCTCCAGTTTCCCCACATTATTCTTCTTGCTCTAAAGCATAGTTATCAATTCATTTGATCTGAATTGCACCCTTGGTGCAAGCCTTTGTGGATTTGGGCATGCTTTCCACTTGTGGTGTGACCTTATGTGCTCTGATCCCCGGTGTTACACAGTGGCTTTTTACACACACTTGCTTAATCGCCATATTGCATAACATTACTAAGAATAGGGGTTTTGGGCAGGAACACACTCAACTGACACGGTGCTCTTTACTTTACATATATTGAGTCATTATGAGTGTTCATATGAGTCCATGTCTTTGACTTTGTAGACACTGTAAATGAAATGTATTACAGTAGCTCAGATGTCTAGTTTTTATAAGAATGTCTTGTTTTTTGATGGCAGCTTTTAAATCTCACACTACTTTTTCAGGAACCGGAAGTGAAGGGATCTGCAAAGAAGAAACAGAAGACAAGTGCAACCCCAGGCAAATTTAAAAAGGCAAAATAAGTCATTCGGAAGAGAAAGAGCTGATTAGCCAGCATAAAGATGCTTATACTTGTTCTGTTTTTATTTCATGTCAAAAATTTAAATAAAAGAATGGAATTATTTAATTGGCTTAAGGTGAATGAATTCCCAAAGTGTGTGTCTCTTTGTGAGTGGCAAATGTTTGTGTGTAAGTTTACCATTGATGGAATAAAGCTGTTTTTATTACCAATGCTACTTTGCTTTTTGTGTGTGTGTGTGTGTGTGTGAATTATTTTCTTCCTTTGTTTTCACTGGAATCCAAAGCTCACAATGCATGATTATTCATATACAGTCATGTGATAATTTCTCACCCTGTGAAAGCCCGTATATTTTAAATATATATTTGGACGTGGATATTTTAATGATACTGAGAGATCCAAATAAGGCAATAGCATGATAAATTATTGTAAAAATATCCACCTCCTACTTGCAAATTAATTACAGTGAAATATAGTTAACACTTGTATAACCCATAATGCCTTGCAAATTACAGCAATAAATTGTAAAATTGCAAAACAGTAATTTTTTATAGCAATTTGTTAGTGAGTAAATGAATGACGTATGTGTTCATGTGGTAAAGAGGAAGAGGCAGTACTGTTTAAGAGGGGAGTTTTTGTCTTCTACAAACAGAAGTTTGTTCATCTGTGACCACGAAAATAGACTGATAGGGTAGAAAGTGGTGAATATGTTCATTGTTTAGACTTTTTTTTTTAGTACTTATTAGGGTTATTTCCCTTATTGGCTGTTTATTAACTTAC
Organism: Denticeps clupeoides; assembly: GCF_900700375.1. NCBI lineage: Eukaryota > Metazoa > Chordata > Actinopteri > Clupeiformes > Denticipitidae > Denticeps > Denticeps clupeoides. The sequence continues at coordinate 26,943,050 of NC_041708.1, read as the reverse complement.
AGTAAATCTATCATTTGACAAGTTCTTTTTGTCACTTTACTCAGCCTAAACTACAAAAAGAGAAAATTATCTATGGAAAATCTATCAGAATTGGTTCATCCACTGCAAAAGCCTATTGGTGAGTCTTACTATAACTCAATACTTATCAATACTTATTATTCAATTCATTGTTTTATTCCATGAACAATATAAAGTTTGACGTTTATGTACAAATGAATGTGGATTGAAATATATGCTATTATTTTTTTTAATTTGATGAATGTTTAGTATTCCAGTGTACATTGATACTGAGTGTGCTAATAATGCAAAATAATTTGAGGACAATCTCATCCATTTAATATTAATCAGTTAAAAGTGTATAATTTTTTTGTGTTTCATAACTACAGAATTTCCCTTTAATAGTTCCTGATGTGTTTTACAGTATTATGCAACCTGGACAAACGTCCTTAGTATATATCCACCATTATTTTACTTTGAGACAAGATTTAGAGTAGACATGGCTTCTGAATTGTCCTGTTAGCGTGGGTCAGAATAAGAACAGCATGTTTATGTTAGACCAAAAATATGCAAATTCTTCAGTTTAAACGTTCATGCCTTCAATGGTTCATGCTGGTCATAAAATTAATAAAGTTGGAGAATTGGTTGTGCAGACCTGTTGCCATTTCAATCAATTGTAAATCAATCTTGTGAAGTCCTCTTTGCTCAGAGATGTACATTGGTTGGTTTGCCTGTTATTGTGCAGAAATTATGGCCAGCTATGGATCCGTTCTTTTCTGGGCCCTTCTTGTGTCACAGTTAGTATCAGGTAAGCTCTGCAGAAGCATTGCTTCACACAATAATGATCCTTATCCATATTTAATTAAATAACCCCAACTCAAGTTGGTTTATATCTTTTTGGTTGCAGGAGAGCAAACATATTCATTATCAGTCCCGACCAAGATCCAAGCTTTAAAAGGGTCTTGTCTTCAAATACCCTGTACATTTAATGTCTCAGATTTTGAAAACAAAGTAAAAGATAGCAGCTACATCAGTGTCGTGTGGATTAGAAACAAATCGCAATTTAAAGATAACCCCCCAGTTTTTAATAGTTCCCAAAACACTGTCCGCGGGTTTGAAAAAATCGAGCTACTTGGAGATCCCCGCAAGAAAAACGGAACCACGGTCTTCTACAACCTCCAAACAAATCACTCAGACAATTACTACTTCAGAATTGAAATAGGTGATGAATTCAGAGCAACCTTTCCTAATAATCCTGTTGAAGTTGAAGTCAAAGGTAAGATAAAGATAAAAACATTGTATTTTCAACAGGTTGAAATGATGTTCACATTATGGGCAGTAAATGACAAAACATATAAAATGTGTAAAGCACTTGTAATAGTATAAATGGCGATACATAGTGGGTTAAAGAAGTGGCCCCGTAATCAGTAGGTTGTGGGTTTCAAATCCCAATCTGCCAAGGTGCCACTGCGCAAAGTACCATCCCCACACACTGCTGCCTGGGTGCCTGCTATGGCTGCTCACCAAGGGTGATGGTTGTGTGCACCATGTGCTGTGCAGTGTTTCACAATGACAATCATTTAACTTCACTAAATACACTAATATATATTATTATACGAATGTATAATATCATAATGTATAATTGTTTAATATTTGCATGCAATTGTTGTCTTCAGATGCTAAATCACTAACTGTCTTGGCAGATTCACCTTCCCCTCCGCAGATATCTGGGAATTATCAGGTAAGAGAGCGGAGCCCAGTGACTCTGACCTGCACTGCTGCAGCCCCCTGTCCCAGTCAGCCCCCCACTATAACCTGGACACCCAGCCAGAAGAATCCCAGGACGGAGCTGATAGAGAACCTGGACAAAACAACCTCAGTTCTCTCCAAACTGTCCTTCACTGCTTCATACACAGATCATCTGAAGAAATTCATCTGCAAAGGATCGTACCCCATAGGAGATAAAAAATACCAAATGTCTCAAAACAGCTCACTGTACACACTCAGAGTTCTCTGTAAGTTTGATACTTTTTACCCGATTTGTGTTAAATGGTCATTACCCAGTGTATGTATTCCAAAAATTAAGTCTTTTACAGTCTCCCCCAAGGAAATAAAAGCTACAATCCAGCCTCTTATTGACCCAATCCCAGAGGGCACCCTGGTGACTCTGACCTGCAGCTGCAAAGCCAACCCCGATGTGCGGAACTACACCTGGTACAGAAACTACCAAAAAATATCGGAGTCTCACATACTCACTTTCAACATGACAGCACGTGATGAAGGACGTTATCAATGTAGAGCAGAAAACCATGTTGGAGAAAGCAAGTCTACCACACTGCAGCTGAAAATAGAGGGTGAGGTTTATTTGAGAACCCAGAAAAGCAAAAAATTAAATGTTTCTGTAGTTTGATGTATACTTTAGTGCGTTTAATTTAGTGTTGAATTCCTAATACATTTTAACACGAATGTACTTTAATTTTCCAAACTTTATTGCTACACTACTTTCAAATATAATTTGAGTGATTTAATCTGTTATTTAGGGCTTTGTGTGCCTATTTTGCATCAATGCATGTCATCCAGATATCAAGATCTATGTTAGCCTGTTTGGATGGGGTTCAGAAAACATATAAACACACAGGACAAAAATTGGGGGCAGTGGTGGCCTAGCGGTTAAGGAAGCGGCAAGGAAGTGTATTTGGTATGAGATGTGTTAAATGATCTCATGTGTGTTTTTTAAAGGATCAGGCTCACCCACCAAAGTCGTGGCTATTGTTATAGGATGCCTATTATCACTGCTTCTTTGTGTGCTGACAATTAGCATTGTGGGGTAAGCATACACTTTCCCTCTCACCAATAAAAACAATGTCGATTTTGAAATAAAATATTATGTTCCTCTTCTTGTAGGTGGAATAAACGTAAAGTCTCCGCTAGAAGTCAGGAGACATCTCAGTGTCAGGTATGCAATACACTGATATACGGCAGTATTATTTAACTAGAGGTGGAATTTTGCAAAAATTCTAATCAAGTAAAACTACAAATTACTTGATTTAGTAAACGTTACTTAGTTACTTTCAATTAAAAAGAAACAGAAAACAAGTATCCAAAACTGTGAAAATGTTCAACATTCCTTATTTCAAAAAATAACTAAATAAAAAAAAGGTCCAGTGGTGGCCTAGTGGTTAAGCTAAGGTTGTGCTCGAATCCCGAACCGCCAAGGTGCCACTGAGCAAAGCACCGCCGCCACACACTGCTCCCCGGGCGCCTGTCATGGCTGCCCATTGTTTAAAAGCAGAGGACACATTTCGTTGTGCTGTTCTGCAGTGTTTCACAATGACTTTCACTTATTAACAAAACAGCTTTTTGTTCTTTCTATAACAAACATAAATATAAAGTTGTCAGCCTTATTCCAAAATGGATTAAATTAATTTTTCCATCAGAATTCTACACACAACAACCTTTAATGACAATGTAAAAACAAAGGTTTACTTGAGGTTTTGGCAAATATATTGAAAATTAAAAACCTGAGAAAGCACATAAATATATGTATTCACAGCCTTTGCCATGAAGCTCAAAATTGAGCTCATGTGCCTCCTGTTTCCCTTGTTCATCCTTGAGATGTTTCTGCAGCTTAATTAAAGTCCAGCTGTGGAGAAAACAGTCGGCTACCACCTCGGCTACTCGGACCACATAACCTTGTTCATGGTCCCTGTGTACAAGTCCCTGCTGAAACTCACTAAGCCAGTCCACAAAAACGTGTGGCCAGCTGGTGCGGCCTCGGCGCTCCAAGACAGCTTCAGCTCAACAGACTGGGACATCTTTAGGGAAGCTGCTACATATGGGGCAGTGGTGGCCTAGCGGTTAAGAAAGTGGCCCCGTAATCAGAAGGTTGCTGGTTCGAATCCCGATCTGCCAAGGTGCCACTGAGCAAAGCATCGTCCCCACACGCTGCTCCCTGGGCGCCTGTCATGGCTGCCCACTGCTCACCAAGGGTAAGCAGAGGACACGTTTCACCGTGTGCTGTGTATCACAATCACCTCACTTTTTTTTACGTATGGGGACGCAATCAATCTTGAGGAGTACACAGAATATGTCACTGGATACATCTCCTAGTGCATTGAGGATGTTACTGTCTCCAAGAACATCATCACGAGAGTCAACCAAAACCCCTGAAGGACCATACACATAGGATCAATGAACATTTCAACAGCTCCAGAGACACTCGCTGCATTTGGCAGGGCATTCAAGTAGGGCTGCAACTAACGATTATTGTAATAATCGATTAATCTGTCAAATTTTTTTTATTAATCGTAGAATCGGATAAACAAAAAACAAGAAAAGCATTCATTTCCAACCCTTTATTAAAAAACAGAACCAAAATGTTTAGAAAGTGCTCCTTGAGCTGTTATAATAATAATAAAATAAAAATTGACTAACACAAAAAACCTACACATGTATGCTTTACATCTGCCAAATATAGACTTTTTTTTTTAATAAAGTGCCACCTGAGCTGCCAGAACGATAAATAATTTATAAAAAAATAAAGAACAATACAAATCAGAAAATTTAACAGGATTTGTTTGAATGTCAGAACTTGTTCTCTACACTACACTGCAGATGCACACACTCACAAACTCTCACACTGACACACACACAGCAAAGAATGCTTTTCTAACTTAGTAGTTTTGTCCTGATTTCAGTCCAAATCTCTAAAAAACCTTAAATCAAGATACATTTACTAGACACATGAAACAGCATAAGAAAATTAAGTGATTGTTTGTTTAAAACAAGCAAAATGATCTGCCAATGGGGTAAGAAAACTAATCTTAATGAGATATAATCTCAAACAGAACTTTTAAGCATCACTTAATTTTCTCATGCCATTTTTCTTGTCTAGTAATCTTGATTTAAGATTTTTTAGAAATTTGGACTGGAAACGAGACAAAATTACTAGGTAAGAAAAGCTTTTTTTGCAGTGTAGCTATACATGACAAAAGATTGAAAAATGAATGGTCCAAAAAAGGCTAGTGAATAAAAACATGTCTTTAGTCTTTTAATGCAAAGTAAGTATAGCACCCCTGCTTTACTACTGTTATTAACGAGCTAACGCTAACTTGTCATGCTTGTCAAGCTGGATGACGGGTAAACATTTACATTTACAGCATTTATCAGACGCCCTTATCCAGAGCGACAATCAGTAGTTACAGGGACAGTCCCCCTGGAGCAACTTAGGGTTAAGTGTCTTGCTCAGGGACACAATAGGCGAGTCGTCTACGCGGAGACGTAGAGAACAGTCCGAACGCTGTTTCATCCCCCCTCCACACCTGTAGGTTGCGCTGTAAGTCCCCGTCTAGTTCTCCTGCGCAGAGAGTTAAACACCAGCACCAGGGACATTACATTCCTCACTTCAAAACGGAACAAAAGTAGGATTCTGTAGCGACTTACCCTGCTGCTGAACTCCCTTCTTCCTCCTCAAACACTCCAACATGTTTGCGTTTCAGGTGCTGGATCATTGCTGTGGTGCTCCCGTGCCGTGCCATGTTGCTTTTGCATATTTTCGCGCAGATTTCTCTGCCTCCGCCATGTATCTGTCCTCTACCTCCGCTTGTTTTTTTGTTTTTTTTTGCTCCGCGCTGTCTATGAGGCGCCAAACTCTGCTAGCATCTGTGCGCGAGAGAGACAGAGTGTGTTCACTCCGCTCCGCGCTCAAATAAAGTTTTTTTAAATAATCAAACGTCTCCGCGTCGCGCAACATAACGAATCGATTAGGAAATTCGTTGCCAACTCTTTTAGTAATCGATTTTTATCGATTCAATCGATTCGTTGTTGCAGCCCTACAGTCAAGCAATTACAAACTACAAGCCCAATCCACACATCACGATTAGCGATGTCTCACTCCCAGACGAACTGAATGAATTCTTCGCACATTTTGATGCACACAACAAAGAGCAATCAAGGAAAGCAACACCTCCCCCAATGACCAAGTACTATGTCTCGCCACAGCTGATGTGAGGAGGACTCCACTCAGAGTTAACCCCCTTAAGGCTGCAGGACCTGACAACATACCTGGCCAGGTGCTCAAAGATCATCTGGCTGGCGTCCTGGCGGACATCTTCAACATGTCTCTGAGCCAGTCACTGGTCCCGGCATGTTTCAAGGCCGCCACCATCATACCAGTGCGGAAAAAGTCCGCAGTGAAGTGCCACAATGATTACGTACCGTACCAACAAGTCAACTGAGGATGCCAAACAGGCCCCAGGCAGTTTGGATTGGTGGCCACACCTCCTCAATCATCAAACTGAGCATTTAAATTTACAGCATTTATCAGACGGCCAGAGCGACTTACAATCAGTAGTTACAGGGACAGTCCCCCCTGGAGACACCACCAGGATGCCAGCCAGATGATCTTGCTCAGGGACACAGTGTTAGTAAGCAGGATTTGAACCTGGGTCTTCTGGTTCATAGGCGAGTGTGTTACCCACTAGGCTACTACCACCCCCTGCACAGGAGCACCACAGTGATGCATGCTTAGTCACCTGCTCTTCACCCTGCTGACTCACAACTGGACAGCCACACACACCACCAACCACATCAGCAAATTTGCAGATGATACGACTGTGCTGGGACTGATAAGCAGGGGTGATGAGTTGGTGTACAGAGAGGAGGAGGAACGGCTATCTGCATGGTGCCACAATATCAATCTGTCTCTGAATGTCAATAAGATCATTGAGGATTGCTCACAGCCCACTTATCATAAATGGTTCAGCGGTGGAGATTGTAAAGAGCACCAAGTTCACTGAGGAACATATGAGGAACATATACGTCATTGATCAAAAAAGCTATATTTCCTGTTGAGGCTAAAATGGGCGAGCCTCCCCCACCCATCCTCACAACATTCTATAGAGGTTTTTCATTAGGCTACCCCACTCCTGGTACCCCACTTTAAGGCATTGGTGGCCTAGCGGACTAAGGCACTGCATTCAGGTCGCAGTCTCTCTTGGAGGTGTGGGTTTGAATCCCACTTCTGACAGATAATCCTGTTTGGGGCAGTGGTGGCTTAGCGGTTAAGGAAGCGGCACTGTAATCAGAAGGTTGCCGGTTTGAATCCCGATCTGCCGCAAAGCACCTTTGAAAAGGAACCATTGAGATCATCCTGACCAGCTGCATCACTGACTGGTATGGCAACTGCAACGCACTTAATCTCTTACTACCTCACACAGTGCTGCTATGTTATGGTCATCATATCATGTCATATCACTACCACTGCCATTATTATTATTATTGTAGGGCTGCAACTATTGAATATGATGGGATTTGAGTATTCTGTCGATTTTTTTTCATTGATTAATCAAGTAATCGGATAAATCATACTTTCGCGTTTTTAAACAACTCTATTGTGTGTTATTCAACATGAAAATCCTCTTAAAATGAGCAAGCAATTGGCTGTTATTCCTCAAAAAAAGTTTTTATTCAAACTGAACAGTTTTATTAGATCAAAGCTTAAAACCTTTGGGTTACTGGCTCCAGAACTAAGCCCATTTAATCAATCTTTCTGTGAAACATTCATGATGTACATGAAAAAAACTAGGAAATTCACAAACATGGGTTAGCCTATTTGTCCTTAGTTTTATTTTAATAAAAAATGGAAAAATATATAGTATATCTGAGAATAATGAAAAAATAAAAAGTGTAAAAGGTACAAAATAGTAAAAAGAAAATATAGATAAACAATTCAAGTATTACTTATAATCCACTTTAAACAATACAGTTCAGTTTCCAGTTGTATCCAGATGAGGTAGGTAGGTAGAATGTTTGTCTTTGTGCAATGTTACGTGCAAAATAGAGAGAGAATTTATCTTAGTGCATGTGTGTGCAATGCATGTGCAAGCCTGTGCCGTTGTGGTGTACTGTGGGGAAGAAAAAATATCGATGTGCAACAAATGCTATGAACTCGTCCAAAAGTAAATATTTTCTGCTAAGGAATGTAATTTTGTCCATCTGTTGCATTTATTATTACTACCTTATCTATGGAGAAAGCGTGTTTTGAGATGTAACCTATCAGTGTGTGTGTGTATTTGTGTGGCACGCGGGAGGATTTACTTGAATTACTGAATTACTTGAGTGCGATATTGGTGTATTTGCTCACTTGCTACTTATCATACCTCATCACTATCGACTCATAACACAAATAATTACAAGTAATGTACGTTCCAAGAAGTGCTAATGTTAGTTAGCAATATTAAAAATAAGATACCTCAGAGAAGCGCGGTTTACGTGAGGATTTGTTCGATTAAGGTGCTGTAGTATTGACGAAGTACTACTATGGTAAGCCAGGTCCATTTTACAGTGTATACACTGCACTATGTTGTCCACACAGCACAAAATGTTCCCACACTTTAGACAATTTATGCCTTATATGCACACCGGTATCTTCATTATCCGCCATTGCCAAAATAAATTGCGGCTCCTTAAATCTTGTGCTTGCGCTTCCTTAAAAATGCGCTACCGTTAAAACAGTCCATGTAAAACAATGATTCCTGTGCTGCGCAGCTCCGCACTGTGTAGCTCCACGGGAGCGATACGATAATAGATGGACTTTGTGACTAATTAAACGATGCCTCGAGGCAAAGAATTTTCCTAAAACATTTTTTGTAATCGAATCATTTGAGTTATTTGAATAATCGTTTCAGCCCTATATTATAGCATATCATATACCACATACACTTTATACTAAATACATCCATACGTCGATATACTGTCATTGGTGCTACTTGTCTGCCTGGTTTGTCTAGTCAAATTCAAATTTTATTTGTCACATACACAGTCATCCACGGTATGATGTGCAGTGAAATGGTTTTTGCGACTGCTACAGACCACAGTATTGCAAATGTTGCAAGTAAACAATGAACCAATATGCAAATATTGCAGACATAACCAAATATTACACTTTTACGTCTTTAACATAAAATATGTGTAACTGGTAGGGTGAAGGTGTGCTAATGAGTTACAGACAATGTTTAAAGAAAGGAGAAAAAAAAAAAAAAGAGCAGTAAGGTAAAAAGCGCAGAGTGATTTTGTGCAAAGTGATTTTGTGCAAAGTGATTTTGTGCAAAAGAGTCCAGAGTGATTGGAGGTGAAAGTGCTCGACCTGCACTATTTGATGGGTCAGCGCACAATGTCCACAATCTCCTTTGTCATGTTTTTGTGTTGTGTTATCCCATTTGCATGTCTTTTTGCACTCTGTGAATTTCCAAAGCTTCGCAATCTTGTCTTTCTGTGTACTTGTATATAGTGAGATGACAAAGTGGACTTTGACTTGACTTTGAAAAGGAGTGGCTTCAGGACAACTCTGTGAATGTCCTCAGAGCCCAGACTTAAATCCAATTGAACATCTCTGGTGAGATCTTAAAATGTCCGTGCGTCAACATTTCCCATGCGTCAACATTTTCACGTTGTCATTATTGGGTGTTGTGTTTATAATTCTGAAGAAAAAATGCATTTAATCCCTTTTGGAATAAGGCTGTAACTGAATACTTTCCAAATATAGGCTATTCTACTTACTCCAAATGCTTTCATGCTGCCGGCTGTAAAAGTTTAGGTTAGAGACACTCAGCATTGAAAAACTGATGCTAATTATCTGGGCAAAATTCTCTAACAGCAGTTAAATTGACGTTCGTGTCAAACAAATTAAGAATTTGCTATAGCCTTAAAACTAAAGATAACTTACTCTGTGCTTCAAGTGATGCTCGGAGCATCATTGTTTTCACCACAAGTAACAGAATAACTTGAAGAATTCCCGGATACCTTTTCATTGGTTGTTGTGTTGCTGATACATTACGGCTCTAGGGCCCAGTGGAGATGCCTTGTTGGTGCTGCAGACCAGGGTCTTAGAAATCTGCCACATTTGAACATGCGCAATTTCCTTTTAGTTCATACTTATTTTTATCTCTGCATTTTTTACTCAGCAACGTTTTTCCTAATGTAGTAACCACGTTACTTTCCCCCTCTGTATTTAACCATTTTCTTTTTTTTGCCCCCCCCCAAACCATTTTTTACTGATCTGGTAGGACAGTATTTCATTATAGCAGTATGTTGTGATTCTGTGTTTTTCATGCAATATTGAACTGTTACAAACAATGCATAATAAGTATGAACGTGCAACATTTCATCCTTCAGTAATGCAGATATTAGAATTGTGTTACAGAAAACTGCCTTGACAACTACTGAGCCTGTACTGTGATACCATTGTTATCATGTGAAATATGTATTATACTACAGGCACTTTGTGATGGCCACCTTATATCTGATACAAAAGATATCAAATATCAAATATTTATTTGATTTCATGTTATGGTGATTGATTAGTGTGTCGATCAGTGAAATGAAAACTAACATCATGGTTTTAATTAGAAGGGGAATGTAATTATTTTATATTATTTATTATTTAATTAATGTTGCATGCTTAATCTTAGGACATAGGAAGGCACTACTACGTTTGTACCTGGCACCAATATTTGTCAAACACATGCTATCATCAGAACTGAATGAACATGAAAGCTTTTCTGTTTGAAAAATCACACAGACTGCAGCCGTTGACGCAGAGTATGGGTCAGTAAAGACCAAAGAGGAGCAGCCTGCGGAGATCCACTATGGTGAAATAGACTTCTCCAAGTGGCAGCCCAACAAGAGCAGCATGGAGGACAATGGTTCAGACCCAGGTCAAGTTCAGACCCAGGAGACTGTGTATGCAGAGGTCCGAAAGCTGCATACTGGACATTAAAGCTGGTTTCCCTTAAATGAAGCATGTTTTCTGCTTTTTCTGCTTTCCACTGTAGCAGAAATCCGTTCTTGTAATTGTTCAGTTTTAGATATAAAATATACTGATTTTGATTGTGATTATACTTTTCAGTTGTTAATGAGAAATACTGTGACTGTGATGCAGTTTCTATTATCATCAGATAAATCTCTTTAAAATGGTCAATACTGTGTAAAGCATTTTTCATAGAACACCATCATTTTCTTTGCAGTACAGGAATTTTAACACCACCGCCCAGATACAGCAGAGAAAATTATTCATTTTCTTTCATTTCTGCTTTGAACCTAATCTTCTCATGTGTATAAACATTTTACTGTTTTCTTAGTTCTGTACATTAAAAGTAGGTTTTAATGTACAGAAACCCACATTCCAGATGGGTTTACTGTAGAGATCATCCTGTTCAAAACATAATTTACCATTCTTCTGTATCTTTTTTAAAATCTATTCAAAGGAATGACATGCTCTGACTAATTATATATTCTAATAATAGAATCTATTCTTAGAATAGATTCTATGAAGGTACAAATGAGGGCATATTTAAGAAGTTATGTGTTGGGTGTTTATAGGAATGGCGAATACACGGGCGGCAAAGTACAAAGGCGGCTTTTAAGAGAATAGTTGAAGTTCAGGCGTAAATATGGCAACATCAAGTTCCATAGGCGAGGGCAATCCAAAAATGGGTAGTCATGCTGAAAAAGGTTAGTCAGTCAGAAGAACCACAAATGATAAGCAGGCGAGGAATTAAGATGGTGACCGGATGTTTATAGGCCACGCTGTCCACGTAAGCTTCTGAGTGTCCACCTGCGTGGTCACCAATTTTTCTGAATATTCTTTCAGTGTTTAGAGACTGCAAGATGTTCCAATACAGCTACAGGCAATTACACCCACTATGACCATAAGAAAGAATGCAACACACTTTTGTATGTATGCAACACACTTCCAACACATAGCTTGTTGGCCCCTGGGCCCGGATATATAAAAAGCTTGTGTATAACCCTGACCATCATTATTGATGATCATGGTTGGATCATGGGTGAAATATTAGTTATAATATATTTTATGTAATATATTATTAATTTGATATATTAATTTCCTTTCCAATTTTCATTTGTTAATGTAACCAGACTAAAATTAGTTCAATGTTGCGATATGCGATTGCAATATGATAAATGGCACTTGCTTACCTATCAATAAAAACTCACATAAAATGACTAATTATGAAATCTTTCTGTCACTGCAAATCTTTTTTCCCAACTGGGCCTGCAGGTGTGACATCACACACATACGACTTGTCAAATGTGCAGGGTGCTTTAAGAAAGCAGCGCTGTTGGACAGGATGGGTGTGGCAAACAAAAACGGAGTAAGCACTGAGGTGTGGTATTCAGATAAAACCCTTTGAAAAGTAATAAGCCCCCTGCAATAATAATTCTCTCAATAATAATTTGGCTCACCACCTGCCATGGAACAACAGTTTTATATGTTTAATATGCGGTATAAGGTGGCCGATATTTGCAAATACATTTATTTACGACATGCAAAACCCTTTAACACTCACTGAAACAATATTACAAGCAGCAAATGTACCAGTGGGTGGTATTAGCCTAGTGGGTAACACACTGACCTATGTACCAGAAGACCCAGGTTCAAATCCCACTTACTACCATTGTGTCCCTGAGCAAGACACTTAAGTTGCTCCAGGGGGAGACTGTCCCTGTAACTACTGATTGTAAGTCGCTCTGGATAAGGGCGTCTGGTAAATGCTGTAAATGTACCAGTGTTTGCTGACTGACAATTTACTGTGTGAGCGTGACCCGAACAAAATGCAGCCTCTTCCAGTCCGGAACACTGAAGTGAGACTGAGCAGCTGTGTTTGTGTGTAAGTTTACAGACATAGATGGCTTTGTGAAAGTGGACATTTCTAGGTTTTTGTTTAATGAGTAAGAAAAAATCCAGCAAAGATCTGTGAGTGTCAATAACAGGACCCACTGATAACTTTACTCTGGTTGTACTGACGTGTTACAGTGGGACAGTGGTAAAAAAAAAAAAGGAAAAAAATGTGAAGTGATTGTCACATGTGAGTATTTTCAAATGGTAGCTTTAGACCTGTCTCTTTAAAGAGCACTTAGACTAACTTGTAACTTTCTTATCGCCTGATTTAGGTAAAGAAAACTACAGTCAGGTGAAATAAAATTATTTGTATTCATAGTTAGGGACCTAGTGAACCAGAACAGTGAAACAGAACTATTCCCAAAACTGGTTCTGATACATTTATGCTAAACACCAGCTAAATACTCATTCAGACTGATGTCTGGGATCATTTTCACTTTTAATTCTGAAACTGTTTCTTCACCATACTTGAATATCATACAACGAATATCCTTCTGCTGGGAATAATTCCAGAATTATGTGTTTGGTGGGGAAACAATTGAAGAATAATTACAATTTCTGCTTCATTCCAAGGTCTCAATATGGATCCCTGTCTGTCTCTGATTCCTACTGATCTATGGCGTGCCGATCAGAACAGCACACATGTTAAACCAGAAATATCATTAGATACCATTATGCCTCTAAACTGTGTTAAAACACTGGGACCAACAGGAATTGATGGATGATGAAGACTATTCAGGTGAGTGGAATTAAATAGATTGGAGGGCATTATAGTGATTTGAAAATTAGTCATTTTCTCAATTTGCTAAGAGTCACATTGCGCTGTTTAAAAGATTAAGAAAACATAAAATAGCTTGACTATTAATCAAGGGAATGGGGTGGTAGTAGCCTAGTGGTTAACACACTCGCCTATGAACCAGAAGACCCAGGTTCAAATCCCACTTACTACCATTGTGTCACTGAGCAAGACACTTAACCCTAAGTTGCTCCAGGGGGGGGACTGTCCCTGTAACTACTGATTGTAAGTCGCTCTGGATAAGGGCGTCTGATTAATGCTGTAAATGTAAATGTTAATGGAATGGGGAATGAACCTTTGCCTCTGAGGCTTTGTAAGATCATTGTGTTTTCCAGGTCCATGACTTTTCATGTGTTAATGAAGACCCCCACATTATCTCCAAGGTGTTGCTTCCCCTTTACAATTCACCAGGTGGCAAAGGGCAACAAATGGCCTGAAGTGTCTTGTTGGGGGTGTTCCTGTATCAAAGGCTCTGTTCAGACAAGACAAGAACTTGTCAAAGGACAATGTGATTGGTCTCTGGCAAACTTTTTAATAGTCAAATGTCCATTTAAAGGAGGTTCTCTTCACAGCTGCTCTTTCTCTCCCCAACCCCCCCATTTCTCAAGGGTCCAGGATGCCTCCGAAGTTTGGCTCCCTGCTCTTTCTCTGTCTTTCCCGCTGCATCTCTTTTTTCTTTTCACTAATATGGGTTTATCTCTAACATTGTAACCATTTTATGTACAATATTTAAATATTCAAGTTCAAATACATTGCTAATTGTCACGACTACGGACTGACGGGGGAAGGAAGCGCAGAGGCAGGACATGCTGGGAAGGGGTTTTATTACAAATAAACAATAAATAAATACAAATAAACAATGGCGCCGGGGCCAAAAAGAAAATAAAGTGGGATCAACTAAAACAAACCCGCAGGCGTGTGGCGATTGCCAGAACTCAAAATACAAACACATACACGGTTGCCAAGTCAAGTTCACGAAAATGCCGGAGCTTCTGAAGGGGCGGAAATCTCCGGCTTTTATGCGCCGTCAGGATTGGCCACAGGTAATGAGCCCAGCTGCAGTCAATCCTGAGAGAGCCCCCCCTCCAAGGGCTACGTCCTCGGAGCCTCAGCAATACCATCAATGGAGGCGGCGGGGCGGGTGGCGGCAACCACAGGGCTCCTTCCCTGCTGTATCCTCTCCTTGGAGGACCCGGACCCTCGGGCTGGCTCCCCGGCTTGGTCAGGGGAGTATCCCTACCAGTGTGTGGAATGTGGAAAGAGTTTTACACAAGCAGAAAACCTCAAAACACACCAGAGGATACATACGGGAGAGAAGCCCTGCCAGTGTGTGTTGTGTGGGAAGAGTTTCGCAGGAGCATCGCAACTTAAAATTAACACCAGAGGATACATACTTGAGAAAAGCATTTTTTAACTAAATTTGCACACCAAAAGTTACATATTGGAGAGAAGGGGTACTAGCATAAATTTTAAACATTTTACAGCTTTAGATGAACTCAAATGTCATCAATGCGAATATTGTAATGAAAAGCCCAACAAGTGTATAAACAGCTGAATTGATATCAGATTTGATGAAACCTGAAAATTATCCTAAAAGTCTGGAACAATCATTGAACACTATACATGAATGAACACTGGTGGAAGTGAAAGGTCAGGTGTACAGTGACAGAAATTGATGAAAGAAGCCATAACATAATATATAATTGCATTTGCCATTAAAACACTTGTCTTTTGGAAGGATCTGTGAATGTCTTAAATGTTATGTTAGTTTTCATTCGGAGAAACGGAAAAAATAAGTTGACACAAAATATGTGTGCCAATGCATTGGATCCAAAAACAAAGATGTAAAAGTATGTGATTTAATAATTTGTACTTATGTGAAGGAAAAATGTATAAGCCTGGACTTTTCACATGTTGTTTAACATTCAGCTTTAGTCATGGGACATTTAAACTACTGCGGAGCCAGCAGCAAAACAGCTGTATCTCACTTTAGACCTTGGTGAAGCACAAGGCTGGAATGTTTTCCAAACATAAGGTGTTGTGCTGGGCACAAGCTGATACAAGAAAGATTCTGATGACCCACGACCCTGATTGGCGCCTTTGTCCAAACGGATATGCGTCTGTTTTCCGACCTTGCCTGCCAAGAGCGTGTATAAATGCTTCAACTGTATTCAGGGCTTTGGAGTGTCTCATAGTGAGTCCCCCCATGCATGTTAATAAACCTGAGTGAACCCAGTTGACCTTCTCCTCCTTGCAGTCCTCAGATGTTTCGCTGCTGGAAAGATTTCCACAGCAATCTAATTCTCTGTCCTGGAATGATAATTAAAAAGTTCCCTGACATAAAAATGTAACTTTGTGAGATGATTTAACATTAATACAAGTTCCCCAAGCCTGTCTATGGTCCTTCAGTGGCTAGAAATGGTGATCAGAGTAAAGAGTGGCAGGTGGGGCCAGCCAGGACTGGAGGAGGGCCTGCTCGTCCCAATGGAGGCAGACTGGGCTGAGACAGGAGGAGGGGTCACGTGAAACCCCGTACCTCCAATAGAGACATGCAGTAGGGCCATGAGTAGGGCCCTGTTATAAGGAACAAGATGGCAGGCGCTGCTGCATTGATGAGGACCTTGACTTACCTGTGTTTCTTTCTGTTCCTGACCTTTCTGACACACGCCTTCAGGTTTATTTATGTTAATACCTTTTTGTTTTTGGCCATTGTGCTGATGTCATTAAAATCCCGTTTGAACCACAATGCCACACTCCTGTACTTCCTTCACCCCAAGAGGTGACTGGAACCTATGTCAAAAGGATGGTTAAAACATCCTTCTTGTGTGCCTATGTAATTATTTCATAATCACAGTGAGACAAGGAGATTGGAATGTTCATAATGTTTTATTCAATCAATTCAAGAAACCATAAAACACTCAAAAGCTAGCTAGAGGCTACACCGCCAAAAGTTATTCTTTGGGTTAATGACTCGCAGTTTTCCTAAACTAGAGAGAGAGAGATGATCCTTTATTAGTTCCATAAGCAGGAAATTTAGTTAGTCACGGCAGGAAGTGAATAGTACAAGATAAGAGCAGCAAAAGACAATAGCACAGACATTATGTCGACTGGTTTTACATATGTACAGAGTGGGTAGATATACACATATTGCACTTGAGACAAATGGAGATGGTGTACTGGATGTGTGTGTTTGTGTGGTCAGCTGTTGTAGAGCTTGACAGCAGTTGGCAGGAAAGACCTCCTGAATCTTTCAGTCCCACATCATGGGCGTCGCAGTCTACCACTGAAGGAGCTTCTCAGTCCTGTCAGGGTCTCCTGCATGGGGTGGGAGATGTTGTCCCGCACTGATAATAGCTTAGCCACCATTCTCCTGTCACCACCTCACCACCTCCACTGGGTCTAGAGGGCATCCTAGAACAGAGTTGGCCCTCCAGATCAGCCTGTACAGTATCTTCCTGTCCCCAGCAGAAATGTACCTCCCTAGCAGACCACACCATAAAAGATGGCTGAGGCCACCACAGAGTGTTAAAATGTCTTCAAGAATGGACCCTTCACCCCAAACGACCTGCTCTGCTCTGCCTGCTCTGTCCTTTCCTGCAGAGGGCATCAGAGTTTTTTGTCCAGTCCAGTTTATTTTTCAGATGAACTGACAAACCTGTAGCTCTCCACAGCCTCAGTGTTCATACCCTGCATGTTTAGTGGTTCTAAAAAAGTGAAGTGATTGTCACATGTGATACACAGCAGCACAGCATACAGTGCATACAGTGAAATTTGTCCTCTGCAGTTAACCCATCACCCTGAGTGAGCAGTGGGCAGCCATGACAAGCGCCCGGGGAGCAGTGTGTGGGGACGGTGCTTTGCTCAGTGACACCTCAGTGGCACCTCGGCGGCTCGGGATTTGAACTGGCAACCTTCTGATTCCGGGGCCGCTTCCTTAACCGTTAGGCCACCACTGCCACTGGTTGTAGTGGAGGATGTTTGTGCCTACGGAAGTGTACCACCAGCTCCTTGGTCTTTTCAGTGTTTATCTGACTGTAGTTCTGTTGGCACCAGTCCACAAAGTACCTGGTCAGTTCTCTGTACTCCTTCCCAGCCCAATTTGTGATGAGGCCAACTATTGCAGAGTCATCAGAGAACTCCTGTAGGAAGCAGTTGGTGGATTTGTAGGTAAAGTCTGAAGTGTAGATGGTGAAAAGGAACGGTGCCAGAACCGTTCCCTGTGGGGCCCCCGTACTGCACACCACCCTGTCTGACACACAGCCCTGATTTCTCACATACTGTGGCCAGTTGGTGAGGTATCACAAGTTGTGAGGTGATGATTCAGTCCGTTGTGCTCCAGCTTGTTCCTCAGGATTGTGGGAAGGATTGTGTTGAAGGCACTAGAGAAATCAAAGAACATGATTCTCACAGTGCTCCCAGTGGTCTCCAGGTGAAAGAAGGAATGATGTAGGAGGTGAATGGTGATCATCCACTCCAATGCCAGGCTGGTAGGCAAACTGAAGTGGGTCCAGTGATGATGTAACCCAGGAAAAATAGTCCCTCATTTCATTTAGGGATGGTGTAATTCATGTAAAGTAATTTTCTTTATCTTATCACTCATGGTAAACCAAACTATGACTATTTAAAGTTATTTGGGTGCCTGTCAAGTTTTGTTTAATTGCAATTGGTCAGGCCACGCAGTACTGTGTCACCATTGCGGGAGAAGAGAAAGTCCCGTCCTCATTTTTGTTAGCCGGTTAGTCAGTACAAAGCAGCACCACGAGGAGCGCGCGAACGAGAGAGAGAGATTAAGAGACAAATTTCGGTGATTGTGGGAAAAAAGTGGTTTTAACCCCAAAACCACTGTTACTAGAAATACCCGAAGCACCTGAAATTACCCAGAACCTGTGAATGTCTGTGTATGGACCATCTTGGTGAGTCACGCTAAGCTGAGCTAAAGTAGCTAACTGCGGTTGCTTGCATTGCACCTTGTGTGTGTGCGTGTGTGCTTGCTGCTAGCGCAATTTAATGTGAACTGATACTGTATGGTTATTTTTACAGTAAAATTTCTGAGTACAGTTCACATCATTAATGTTCTGTGACTTGAGTTTGTTAAGATAATCATTTCTTGAGGAAAAGAGAAGTGATTTGAGATGGAATATTTCATTTTGAATGATAATTTAATTCATAAAGCAAATTTTTAATTGTATGGTAACACATGAAATCATAATTAATGGTTAATAACCTAAACACATAGTAATTCATTTAGCATTGAATAAAACACTTCGTAGAAGGATATAGATGAAAAACTGGAATTCCATGCTATGTAAATTGGAAGATTATTTCATTTTGAGAAACCAAGAATTTTACAGAGATATGGCCATAATGATTTAAAGGTTATACCTGAAACAATAAGGTTGTATGTTGTTGTTATGCAGGCTAGGTTTTTTTCCCTATTTAGCCTTCCTTGGAGGTCGGAATTAAAAGCTGGATTTCTCTCCCTGACGAGGGGGATGGCAAGCCACTGGGAAAGCGGATGTTCTTCACCAATCTGAGAGGGAACTTCTCAATTCCTTCTCCATCATACAAGTCACTGGTGTGGTAGGACTTGACCTGACATCATTGACATTGACTGTTACCTGGGTGCACCCACTGACTAAAACCCACTGACAGGGAGTACATAGAACTGACACAGGACTTTGTGGACTGGTTCCAGCAGAACTACCTCCAGATCAACACTGGAAAACCAAGGAGCTGGTGGTAGACTTCCGCAGGCACAAACATCCTCCACTGCAACCACAGAACATCCAGGGTATGGCCATTGAGGCAGTGGAGAGCTACAAGTATCTTGGGGTTCATCTGAACAATACACTGGACTGGACTCATAACACAATTGCTCTCTACAAAAAAGGGCAGAGCAGGCTATACCTGCTGAAGAGGCTCAGGTCTTTTGGAGTACAGGGGACACTCCTAAAGACACTTCTTTTTATGATTCTGTAGTGGCATCAGCCATCTTTTACGGTGTGGTCTGCTGGGGCAGCAGCATCTCTGCTGGGTACAGACAGGCTGAACAGGCTGATAGGGAGGGACAGCTCTGTTCTAGGATGCCCTCTGGACCCAGTGGAGGTGGTGAGTAACAGGAGAATGGTGGCTAAGCTAACACTGCCAGTCCCCCTTTCCTCTTACCACTGTTCCTCGTCCTATCGGCCCGCAGCAGCTGGAATCCAGGCAACGCCACGCTTGCGTTCAGAGTTAGCGATGTTAGCCAGGTTACCGTTAACATCATCATGCTACACTTTATGATGACTTCATGATGATACACCTTTTTGTTGTCATGATCCGGTCCGGCAGGGGTTACTCCGGATCTGGAGTTTCCGATGTCCATCCTGTGTAATGTTCCCTGATTGTTATCACCTGTGTATCATTGTATAAAACTATCCTGTTCGTGTCGGTTTGCCGTCAGGTAAATGTCTGGTGATGTTCCTTTGTCGTGTGTATTATGTATTAAACCCCTGTCCTATGACGTCGTGCGTATGCGTCCTCCTTCCTTGCCATGTCCATCCAACGTGACAATTTATATTTATTTGCTATAAGGGGAAGGCTATAAAACATAAGATGGACTTTGGTTTTGTACCTTATACTTGGAGAATATTTAATAACTGGACCACAGTGACTTTTACTAGCCCTGGTGTAGGCCCCTTCTTTTTGTAAAAAACCCTACTGTCACGTGATTCCATTCGCAACCTCCCCCAATCACATTTAAATAAGAAAACTCTGTGAAAGACTGCAACAGCTCACATGTGCTACAAGTCTTTATATGTGAGTAGAGAGTTTGTTGTGCTCACTGTAAACTTAGCAGCAACTAAGGAATCTCCTGGGAATCATTTGTAAAGGTGTGTGTGTCTTTATGTATTGTCACATTTTCTATGTGTCTCTGTCAAAGAATATCCTTCTGCCAGGAGCAATTCCAGAATTATGTGTATGGTGGGGAGATAATTGTAGAATAATTACAACTTCTGCTTAATTCCATGGTCTCAAGATGAGTCTGTCTCTGATTCCTACTGATCTATGGAGTGCAGACCAGAACAGCACACATGTTAAACCAAAAATATCATCAGGTACCATCATGCCTCTAAACTGTGGTAAAATTCACAGATCAAACATGTAAAACAGAAACTGAAGAAAAAGTGCATCAATTCAACAAGTGTGTTTACAGACATGAGAGGAACCTTGAAACACAACAGAGATTCCTCACTGAAAAGAAGACTCACAAGTGTGTGCAGTGTGGGAAGAGTTTTACACAAGTATCAAACCTCAAAATACATCAGAGAATTCACACGGGAGAAAATCCTTATGAATGTGGGAAGAGTTTTGTAGGAGCATTGCACCTTAAAACACACCAGAAGATACATACTGGAGGGAAACCCTACTTGTGTTTGGAGTGTGGAAAGAGTTTTGCACAAGTATCAAACCTCAATATACATCAGATGATTCACATTGGACAAAAATGCTATGAATGTGTGGAGTGCGGGAAGAGTTTTATAGAAGCATCGCACATTAAAAGACACCAGAGGATACATACTGGAGAAAAACCCTACCAGTGTGTGGAGTGTGGGAAGAGTTTTGTAGGAACCATCATTGAACACTATATGTGAATGTACACTAGTTGAAGTGAAAGGTCAGGTGTACAGTGACAGAAATTGATGAAAGATGCCGTAATGTAATAGATATTGTTGCATTTTCCATTAAAATGCTTTTTCCTTAAATGCCTTTCAGAAAGATCTGTGAATGCAGTAAATATTATTGACACTGTGCGAGTTCAGGGACACATTTGCAGGCATGCTTGGAGCATTTACATTTTACATTTACGTCATTTATCCAGAGCGACTTACAACGTGCTTAAGTTACAAGAGGACAGAGGACAAGTCTTCGTACGGGCAGAGGTGTATGGAGGTGTATTGGTCATGACAATTATCTTAGCTTTCTTTAGGAGTACTGAAAAAAACAAATAGATGCAAAATATGTGTGCCAATGTGTTGGATCCAAAACAAAGATGGCGGCAACATGAGTTTGAACACTCAAGAAAAAAAAACAATGTGGGAATGTTTCAATGCAAAAGGAAGTGATTCCATAAATTTGTACTTGACGTTGGAGTAGGCTACCATAGATACAAATTCTAGATGTCGCATTCAGCCTCTCAGGATGCATCAGTACAGCCACAATATTGGGACAGGGTTCCAAGCTCTTTCAACAACGCTTATGTGACCATACCAGCGAAGATGTAGGTGTTGTGCACTGCTTACGGCTGTGATAACGAGTGAAAGAAGAAGATGAAGGATCAACAGAGCATCTGTCTACCCACCCCCATGTAGGATAGACACAGATTTTGTACTTACAGCAAATGTCATGCTCTGTGGAAACAGGGGGAACAGACAGAACCAGCTATCGGGACTTCTTTGAGTTGTTCAGAGCAGGGTTCGACCGGCCTGAACCCACCTGTCAAACACTGCCTCAAAACCACACACAGCACCAGCCACACTCCCAGTGATGTGTGCAGCACCACACCCTGCTCCCTGCAGGGTTTGGTGAGTGCCAGAACACCATAAATCCCACGGCACCAGTGCAGAAAGACCATCCCACTGTGTCGCTAAGGACGTGGGACACAGTGCTGACTGGTTGCCCGAGGCTCACGACTCCCACACTCCTGGCCATGCCCCTCAAGAAGGAAACAGCGAGACCTGGGCCAGAGGTGTTTTGTTTGTCTTTGTGTGTGTATTTTGTGTCACTGGGTGGCAGGTGGGGCCAGCCAGGACTGAAAGAGGGCCTGCTTGTCCCAACGGAGGCAGACTGGGCTGAGCCTGTACCTCCAGCAGAGACATGCAGGGAGAGGGACTGCATGTCTCTTGCACTGCTGCCCAGAAGGTACCTCCTTGCGATATTGTACATGGGCTCAGGTCACTGCTGGGTGCTGCTGGTCTCCCAGACAACAATTAAGAGTAATCATGGACAAGAACCAGAAGACCCGGGTTCACCCACTTACTACCATTGTGTCCGTGAGCAAGACACTTAACCCTAAATTGCTCCAGGGAGACTGTTCCTGTAAATGTTGATTGTAAGTCGCTCTGGATAAGGGCGTCTGATAAATGCTGTAAATGTAAATGTCGCTGATTAGGCATCCATGAGCAGGGCCCTGTTAAAAGGAACAAGATGGTAGCAGACAGATGCTGCTGCATTGATGTGGACCTTGACTTACCTGTGTTCCTGGCCTTTCTGACACACGCCTTCAGGATTATGTTTGTTAATCCCTTTTAGTTTCCTTTTTGACCATTGTGCTGTTGTCCTTAAAATTTCTTTTAAACCACAAGGCCATGCCCAAGAGGTGCCAGGAACCAGTGTCAAAAGAATGGTTAATGCATCCTTCTTGTGTGCCTATGTAATTATTTCATAAATCACAGTGAGCAAGGAGGCTGGAATGTTTTCGTATTCTTTTATTCAATCAATTCAAGAAATCATAAAACAGTTCATAGCTAACTACACAGCTTTGGTCCATTTGTTTTTGTGTAAACTTGTGTCACTTGTGTACTCAATTTCCCCAAACCTGAGCCTTTCAGACATAATCTTAAATGATCAGTCTCTCTTTGATAAAACTTGATAATGCACTAGGGTGGATGCAGTACGCAAATGTTCATAATCAAATTCACAATGTTCATAATGGAAACCACTTAAAAGATTGCTAAAAGACTGTAAGAGTCTGTCTAGCCTGTAAACATCTGATGCCCATCACTCTACGGCACTCTGTCAGTGAGGCACTGTTACATTGCATTGGTTCTACGCTTGCACAGACATTAATGAGAAGAGGAGCATGTATTTCACTTCCCCAGCATAACAGTGTAGTCACATTATTTGAAATGATTAATTGCTTCCACTAACTCTAGCTTCAGCTGGAGAATCAGCGTCACTGTCCATGCACCCTCACCCACCCACACAATTTGCTGTGGTTTTTGGATCAATAGGTCTGTTATTGTAGTAGTGTCCATTTGTTTCTTTTTTCCCCCACCATTCAGTCCCTCACCCTTTCCTCCAGTGATCTCAGCTCGGCATCCACCTGCTGGGGAAGGTCTGACCCCACCTGCTGGGAGAAGTAAGCCCGTAGTTCCTGGGCCTCCTTCTGCCAGAAGGGTTTGGGCAGATTGAACAGTGCACCCATATCCACCTTTTCACTCAGGCCTTTCAGGCTGATTGCATCGTTTTGTGGCACCCATCCCACAATGGTCTTCCTGGCAGCCTCATCTTCCCTTTCCCGCCCACAGCGGTGGAAGATCCACTCCAAAACACGGGCATTCTCGCCAAAGCCTGGCCAGAGGAAGGCTCCAGTTTTGGGGTCTTTGCGAAACCAGTTGACGTGGAAGATTTTGGGTAGCTGGGTGGGACCCTTGCGTGTCTCCATGCTTAGCCAGTGGGTCAGGTAGTCACCAAAGTTGTAGCCAAAGAAGGGGCGCATGGCGAAGGGGTCATGCATGATGACCTTACCTGCAGAATAAATATTTAAGCTTCAATCCTTCGACATTCACTATGTTTCCATGAAATGAATAAGTATGGTTCCAAGAGTCAGGTACCTTTGTGCTCTGCAGCAGCCGTGGACTCAGACCTCATAGCAGCTCCCACAAATACTCCATGACGCCAGTTAAACGTCTCGTAAACCAATGGTACACCTTGGGGAGAAAAAAAAAAAAAAAAGCTATAATTAATATTTCACAAATACGCTCTCACACATCTACTAACATTAAAATCCGCACACATGGTAGAAACAGACACTGTCTGTGGTACCCACCTTCTGGCCTTCTGCCTCCAAAAATTATTGCATCAATGGGCACTCCTTCATCACTCTCCCACAGTGGGTCTATGATGGGGCACTGGGCCGCTGGGGCGCAGAATCGTGAGTTGGGGTGAGCACACAGGGTGGAGCTACCTGTCAACAGGGCAGACAAAAAGACTTGTTTAGCTACTTCAGTCTCTGTAAACAGCACAGCTTGGCAACACAATGCTCAAACTGACAAATATAAGATGCAGATACTATAAAAACTACTTATTAGTTTCACCTCATAACAACGCAGTCACTTTTAGCTGCTTTGGTGCTTTATACTTTCCACCAGACAGTCTACCTCCTGTCTTTGCAGGGTTTAATCTGCACATTCTGACATTTATATATTGTTATATATTGTTGCACCATTGGCTTGTGAGAATTGTACTTTAATTCTAATTATGCAGGACAACCATAAAAATGTAGCCACCTGACTGCATATAAAACACCATGAAAAGGGTTTAGATTCATACCTGGCTTCCATGTCTTGCCATGCCAGTCTGTCAGACTGATGCCTGGTGCAGGTGGATCCAGGCCTTCCCACCACACCCCACCATCACTCGTCTCCCCAACATTGGTAAAGACTGTGTTCTTGGCAACTGTCGCCATAGCATGGGGGTTGGTCTTCATGGACGTTCCAGGGGCTACACCAAAAAAGCCATTCTCTGGGTTAATGGCTCGCAGTTTTCCTAAACAAAAGAATGAGGGAGAAGGTGGTTAAAAACCGACAACACAATGCGGTGTTATAAAGATGGTATCAATTCATTTCTGTAGAAAGTGCCCTACCCTGACTATCAAACTTCATCCAAGCAATGTCATCTCCCACACACTCCACCTTCCAGCCTGGGAGTGCTGGCTTCATCATGGCCAGATTGGTTTTCCCACATGCACTGGGGAACGCGGCTGCAATGTAGCGTTTGACTCCCTGAGGACTTGTGATTCCCAGGATCTTAGAGGTGCAAAAAAAAAAGAGAGAGAGAAAATTACATGTGAGGCCACACATTTCTATTTACTTACTTTGTGTTAATTTGAATACTTAGATGGGATTACAGAATTAAATGGCCTTCATAGCAAATATACAAATATACTTCTAATAGCACCTATTATTTCTTGGAAAAATGCATGTACAGATGTACATTTTGAAGAGACTACAACTCAATAGAATTGCACCAAAGGCATCCGTGGAAATAGATTTTATGGGAAAGTTGTGAGAGGAAGTTTTACTCTCTAAATTGAATTTCACATAGGAGTATCTAATTCTCTGTCCTGGAATGATAATTAAAAAGTTCCCTGACATGAATATTTAACATTAATATGAATTCCCCTAACTGATCTATGGTCCTGCAGTGGCTAGAAATTGTGATCAGAGTAAAGAGTGCTTTGGCCATTCAGCGTCATAATGCGGCAACTCAGATGTCGGATCTGGAATTTGTCCCCTTATGCCATCATAAGGGGAAACTTTACCTCCCATTTCTCATGCTTTTTCCACTCAGAAAATTTCCCACCCCTCCCCTAAAAAGGAACTCCACAGACCATCATGGTCTGCAGCGTTGCAATCTGGTAATTGAATGTAAAAATTAATACCAATGTATTTTTTTTTTTAGTTCGGTCACGTGAGACTCTGAAGAACCAGTGGGTTAATTTGCGCGAATGTCCCTTCAACTTCTATAGGCCGCTCTCCTCCTCGTCCCGTTTCTCTCCTCCTCATTATCTTCATTTAATACTACACACCAAAATCTCATTGTGGGACTGGCTAAAAGTGGCTGAAATTCTGCACCAAGGCTGATTTTTGAAGACTTCAGATACGATGACCACTAAGACGGGTATAAAAGCAATAAAAAATTCAGGTCAGGGGACATTTAAAACAAGGTTGTGCAGTAGGGCAAGAGGTCTACTGGATTTGCATTCTCTGACAATGAGGTGATGTCTCCCCCTACTGGGGAATAAGTGAATTTGTTCTCTTCCCCCTCTCTCACCAGCATGTGTTCTGCCAGCCAGCCCTCATCCTTTGCGATCCGTGAAGCGATCCGCAGGGCGAAGCACTTCTTCCCGAGCAGTGAGTTTCCCCCGTAGCCACTGCCAAAGGACAGGATTTGCCGACTGTCCGGCAGGTGTGAGATCAGTACCTTTTCTGCATTACAGGGCCAGGAGTTGACCAGGGGAGCTGAGAGAGAGAGAGAAAGATCCATAATTATGCAGTGTCATACTGATAAATTTAAACAAATGTATGGTATACATCAAAAATAGTATTGAAAAAAATACTGTACATTTCATTAATCAAAATTTAAAGCACAGTGGGAGGCAGATTAAACCCAAGATAAATACCTTTCAATGGGAATGGTCGGCCCAGCGAGTGCTGGCAGCGTACAAACTCTGCCCCCTCAGCCAGCTTTTCCAAGACAGGGGTGCCCATGCGAGTCATGATGCCCATGCTGGCCACCACGTACGGAGAATCTGTGACCTGGACACCAAACTTGGCCAGAGAAGAGTTGACAGGGCCCATGCTGAAAGGGATCACATACATGGTACGACCTATACACATACACAGAGAGAGAGATGTTAGATCATCAATAAATTAAACACCTTTCATTAGGAATATGGTTTGTGTGTGTGGAAAAAAACACACCTGCCATGCAGCCAGGAAATCGTTCTTCTCTGGCCTTCTGGAAGTCACTCTCACTCAACCAGCTTCCCAGTTGACTTCTAGCACCAGGACTTGGGATGGGAATAGTGTCTCTCTGGTGCTTGGTGACAATGACTGTCTTGCTCTCCACCCGGGCTACATCTTTTGGGTCTGTCCTGGCCAGCCAGCTGTAAAGAAAATGTATATATATTTTTTTTCCTCTGCTACCAGGTACAACTAAATATCAAGTTATATTATATATAATGATTTTAGGTGATTGGCTGTGGAAGGTGGTGTGTACTATCATTGTTTCAAGAACCTTATCATCTTCAACACTCACCAGTTTTCATACTTGGTCAGCTTCTTCACCATACCCTCCTTCTCCAGGCCAGCCATAATATCTTTTGACTCTTCCACGGTACCAGTCACTATATGCACTTTGGAGGGCTTGCACTCTTCCACTGCCCCCTTCACAAACTCTGCCACAGCCGGAGGGAGGGAAGACAGGGACGCGAGTGAGCGGATGCCCACCACAGTGGTCCCAACACCGCCCCGTCTGCCAACAGAATAAAGCATCAGATAGTGCCGGCTCAGGGAGATGGGCACGAATTTAGAACAGCAGCAGATGTCAGTAGCCCAGTACTGATGGGAATTAGAGTGCAAATACCATAAACTGGTTTAAAGTTTACATCCGCTATGTCAATAGCAAGCATGAAGTTACGACTTGTTTTCCAGCTAAGATGGTCAAACAAGACTGGCTGTAATAAAAAAAAAAAAAAAGAATAAAAATAAATTATTAAAAATAATAAAAACAAACATCAGACAGAGGGAATATGCCTTTTAAGATCAAATATGGGTTTGATTTATAATGTTTGCACAGCATTTCATAATTTAGTTGCAATGTTGCAACTATTAGACAGTGATCCTGTTTGACAGTGTGTTGTTCATCAAATTAAAATTTGGGCTAACAGTGACCTTTCACCTAGTTATACAAGAGAAAACAGAAGGCAGAGCCTCCTGATTTATATGCAGGCATATAGAACTAAATGTAAAGTAAGCCTTGAGGCTTCATATGAAAACTAGTTTTTTGCATGATGAGGATATTAACTGTGTTTTGGCTTTGAATCAACTTGATATTGCCATTTTTTTGGTGGGGCCTGAAAATAAGCAGAAACTTTGACATAAAAAACTTCCATTAGCTTAAAAAAAAAAAAAAGGACCACAGTGTCACCACCAAGTGGCCTGGAATACATACTACAGCGACTAGGCAGATGCAGATATTTGTTTAAAAAAAAATAAAAAATGGTCACAGGTCCATCTATTTTAATTTACATTTCTTCCCTAAATTACTTACATTCGTAACCAATGAAAGGATGCACCACAAGCAGCGACATAAGCTCTCTCATTTGGCTGGGGGAACATCCATATAAAACAAGCTGAGAGAGACGTCAGGAGTAGCAAACATATTGCTCAAGTCCTGTTCCACAGTGTTACAGGGTTGAAACTTGAATTTAAAAAACAAACTTTGCTCTCTGAACCCAGCGAACATTCGACACGAGAGCGTTAACGGGGAGACCAGACAAAAACAGAGCAAAGGTCAAAGCAAAAGGAGTGGTCAGCTCCAGCCCCCACCCATTAGGGGTTCAATAATCAGAGTTGCTGCGTTAAAACCAGTCACTGATTGGTCAAATCTTTACTTATTTAACTAAAAAAAAAGTCAAATTAGAAAATGTGATTGAAGCTTGTGTCTTTAGAGCTTCTCTCACTGAGCTGTTAATTGAATCCTTTCAGATTTTCACGTGCTACTTCAAGATATATTTACATTTTACACTTACAGCCTTTATCAGACGCCCTTATCCAGAGAGACTTAGAATCAGAGTTAAAGTGTCTTGCTCAGTTGTGCCCATTTTCTGACGTTATGGTCTTCTGGCTCATATGTGAGTGTGTTACCCACTAAGCTACTACCAGGCTGTGTGTAAATCATTGAACAATAAAAGTTATCCTGCATAAGTAGCTAAAACGGCTGTACAAACCAGCCACGATTCATGGACAATTAGAAGCTCTGGTATGTTAATGTGAACATGTGAGCAGGACACGTTTGGAGTGTCTTTTATGGGTGCATAGTACAAAACACGGGAGGGGAGAAGAGTACTGAGAAACAGCCTAGATAAGCCTGTCAATACATCAACCCTTCCCCCGCACAATCTCCCTCTTTCTTTCTGTCCCGACTTTCCCTCCGTCCTCCCCCTCTCCCTCAGAATCCCAAACACACCTCCATCACGACCGGCCAATCGCGCCTCCCGCCCGCGGCCCACACCCACTCCCTTTGAAATTGTGAGGGTCGCATGTAGGGTCCAGGCCACGTAAACCCATGCATTCACGCAGGTCTTAACAAGTTCCCGAGAAGTCGGGCAGGACTCCACGCCTCGAGGTGCAAATGTATTTTAATGAGGTGTGGCTGTCCAACACGGCATGCGTTAAAGGCCTTGCATTAAAATACACCGACTGGCCGGACCCACGGATTCGGTTTACGGCTGAAACTCATCGGGTCCAACGTTTGAGGTCATACACACGCCTCATGGTCGCAGAATATCTGTATATAAAATAATACTTTGTCACCATGAGGCGTGGGTCATATTGTAACATTTTCTGCAACACTGACCTTTACAACGTAAAAGTAATTTGATTAAATTTGACCTTTTCTTCTCTGTATTAAATCCAGACGCTATGATTAATCAATAGCAGAGCGGGGACATGGTTTTTGTGCATTTACTGTCATCCATACACACATTTCATACTCTTCCATGGACATGCGCTCTACAATCGGGCTTTTCCTCTCTGAAGATCAGCCCGTAAAGGAAGAAAAACAGCCATAAACGCGTAAACAGCTTGCGTTCTGGAGTGAATACCGAGAAGGATGTTTGCCTGGGATTCCGGCCAAGTGCAATATCTTGACCGCGATAATTCCCACGTAAGGCTCATACCTTCACACTCATCACAGCTGTTTACCCAGCAAGACACGGATACACAAACTGGACAAACTGGACGGCTTTGCTCACTGGCAGTCCCATTCACGGTAAATACGGGTAAATGAGGCAAAAACACTGTGAGAGAGTCCGGCCTGGTCCTGTAGAACAAAAGACAGCGTTGGGCAACCAGAGCCTCTTATTATGACCATGCAGCACCATCAATATCATTAAAAGCACATAATAAGTTATGTCGGGATAAAAGCTTGGAAGTGGAGCCGGATTCCGCCCAATTCAGAGAGGAAAACAACAACACGTATACTTACACATGCAGTGTCGACGAGAGCAGAATAAGGACAGAAAGACGGACGTTGCAAAAACGACAAAACTCACCTCCTCAAAACTCCCATCAGGAGATTCGACATCTTCGACAATCCGATCAGGTAGTAAAAAAAAAAAAAAACGAGAAGAGATTTGGTGTTTTGTAGAGGTATCGAGCCGCTCCTCCTTCAGTGGCGACGAGAACTCATTTGCACAGGCTGGGTTCCGACAGGAGAACCTTGGACCTTCGCAGGTTCGAACACGTGCAACTCGCGACCGCCGCAAACTACCGACAACTAAGAATAACTAGAGCTACTGATAATACCCGGCAATAAATATACATTTACAATTATATATATATTTTTTTTTAAAAAGTACAGTCCGGCGTGAGGCTGTCGCCGGATCGGCTTCTCCGACCCCGGCTGATGCAAGCCGCGCTGTTCCTGTATCCACGGACGGACGGAGGAGGAGGAGGAGGAGGAGGAAGAGTGACGACGACGTGCCCCGGCCGGGAGCCCCGGCTTTTTGTTGGTCCGGGCTGTTGACGTGTGTGTGAGGAGGCCGTGCCAAGTCAGCAGATCTCGGCGCGACACAAAACGGGTTGAGCCGCTGAACGTTTCGCCTCTGCCGCTTTTTTTTTTTTTTTTTTTTTTGGACACTCGACCACCGAATTGGAGAGTT
This sequence comes from Denticeps clupeoides, assembly GCF_900700375.1. Taxonomy (NCBI): domain Eukaryota; kingdom Metazoa; phylum Chordata; class Actinopteri; order Clupeiformes; family Denticipitidae; genus Denticeps; species Denticeps clupeoides. The sequence goes on along the minus strand of NC_041708.1, from coordinate 26,912,126 downwards.
TCACTTCAAGCGCACCCACCGAAAACCAGCTTTTCACTGACACGCGTGTAGTTTCATTTACAACCAGTATGTACAGGGACGCTCGGGGTTACGTGTCTCATTCGGGGTTTGAACCTGCGACTTTGTGGGCGAATGGGTTAGCTACTAGGCTACTACCAGCCATTTCAAAACGCATCCACCAAAAATTCAGCTTTCCATTAACATGCATTTTTTTTTATATTGTAAAAGCAGCTTGTGGAGGATGTGCACAAATAGCTGAATGACACCGATAAAAAACGATAATGCTGTCAAAGTTAGTCCTGTGTGAAAGTAAGACATTTGCTTCTTCACCACGAATACATTGCAAGACAACATTTCTGTTCCATTACTATTGCATTGATATGATGCAATAGTGACTCTATGTTTATTTATATGTTCCCTCTTCACGGGGTCTCCGATCCAAATCAACTCTATTCTCCTTTGTTGTCCCTGGCTGGTGGAACATTTTTTTCTTCGTCTAGCACTTAACAACTTCCTAGCATGTTCTTTTTCTGACAAGTTAGGCCTCATCAGGGCCCTTAGTTTTGTAAACTCAAAATCTATAGAAACCGAACGAGAATTGCTGGTGTCTTCCTCCTGTAAGTCGCTTTGGATAAAAGCGTCTGCTAAGTAAAGTAAAGTTTATTTTTCAGAGTCTGTTTCACTTTGGTACACTTCCTGAGTGAAGAACGCGTGCACCCTTGCCACCCCTGCTCACATAAAAATGACAGATTATTGTAAACAAACTTCGATGCAATGGGCCGACAGGAGAATGTTGAACATAACAGCAATACACAGATTTCATAGTCTTGGTGAGTGTTTATATTAGTTAGAATTGCACAAATGGCCAAATGTTGTGCAAGGGTGCCAGTCATGAGAGGCCGGCCTTGCCGGAAGAACACAAAAAAAGCTCACTGGTGCGTACAGGCCTACATCTCCTGAAACGTAGCTGCAGTTTGCTCATTCCCAGTTCCTTGGTTCAAGTTGCAGCTGCAGTGGGGCGCACTGAAAGAAAGAGACAGGGAGAGATAAGACCACTGGTTAAACTTCACCCTGTTAATGAAGATAAACCCAGTGACTTCTTTTTGCACAGACACGTCTGACACACTCCCACCGAAACTGCATGCAAATGCCCACCGTTTTGGAATCAAAATTTTGGAATTTTTTTGTCCTTTTAAGAACAACGGATATCCCAGACATCAGCTCGCTAATACATTTTAAACACGGCAACGAACCTGAGTCCCCATATGTGACCTTAAAAGCTTGCTTTGGTTAGAATTGCAATTTGATGTAATCAGAACAGGACCATCAAGACACAAGTCCATCAATCGTTGATGTTAAGGGAGGAAAATCAAGAGGTTTTAGATTAGATTAGATGACAGTTTTAAAGTGTTTTTCTTGCCCCAACCACTCGGAACACACAACTTTGTTCTGCGGACTTTGGCATCTGAGGGAAAAAAAAGCTTTAATCACTAACAATGCAATAAAACCCCAATCAATAATTTATAGCCTACCAAGAAAACTTCGGTGACATTTGACCTTTCACTGAAAAACCAGTAAACAGTTCTAGATGTTAGACTTGTAAAGGAGCTAAATATAAAGCATTTGTGGGTGAAAATAACAATCCAGTTGAGCAACATGCAGACACAAGCATACTGTCTTCACTAATGAAAGGAAAATCCAATTACACAATTACAGCTCACACACAAAAAGATTGGCCTTAAAGATTTTTATGTTAGAGGGTATTAGAATTTACGTTAGAACGGAGGGCCTCTGGGTTTAAAAAAGTTTGCAGTGATAAAGCCAGCCTCGTTTTATGAGGTTTTATGTGGATGTGGAAGTGAAAAGTGAATTAATTTGCACAATAATGGGATGTGGTGACCTGGACGAGCTGAGCATCAGAACAGGTTGTGCTGCTGCGGTGTGAGACTAGTAGAGGGACATTCCTGGTGTGAGCCGACGTGCGTTCTGTTGCACAACCTTGTGCCGGCTGTTCTACACGTAGCAGAGCTTATCACAGCTGCCTGTAAATAAAGCTGTTTCTGTGGCCCATAATTGAACAGTGTACACTGGGCACTTGGCTGATCATCAGTGCTTGCTTGCTGAAGCTCTATGTGCATTTTAGGGGGTGCTTGCATTTAACTTGTAGGTCAAACAAAACACATTGCATAACTGAGTTGCAAGTACATGTCGGACTCACTGCTGTGATTTCGAATTAGCATACAGAACGACCATCTATTAGCCAAAGCCATATCAGGAATGCTAATGTCAAGGCATCTGAAGTCAAGATACCTTCACACACACTTTATATTGTAAAGTCAACGTCCAGGAACCCAGAGTTTGTGAAAGAAGGATCTCAGCATAATATTACTTGCCCGAGACAACATCCACCTACAAAACACACATAGCTCGGTAGTAAGGCTAAGATCACCCAAGTCACAAATTCTTTAGGTTATTGGGATAAGACACAACACAATAGAGATATGTGGTTGATGAGATCCCTAGCAAAATCCTGCCTTGGTGTTTTCAATCAAGCACAAGTCCTATGTCCTATGTTGTAATTGATTCAGAGTGAAACTACAACTCCCATCATGCCACGCGGGGGCGGATTTTTTTATTAAAAAAAGCGATCGGGAAGTCCCGACAAAATCAAACACACTTTCATTTTCACTTTTTATGCTGAGTAACTGTCTGGATCTCCTCGTCAAACAAAACTACAGCAAAAGCCATCGTCCCTTGTATTTTGCACGGGTTTTCTGGTTGATTAACAGCAGAGCTTTGGAAGTTTGCTTATTTTGTGAAGCTGCTTCGCACTTAAGGCGAATTAATTTAACACGTCGTCGCGATGACTTCCATGGACATGAGCCCCGAATCTAAAAAGCAGGTAATGCTAAACGTGTATAAAAAGCGAGATCTGGTGTGAGTGCATCTGTCATTTTTACTACGACGATTTATGTCCATTTGCCAGGTGGATGGATTCTGCAAGAAGCTCACCAAGGAGGTAAACGGTCAACAAAACGAACAGCATTAACATCATTGCAAACGTTTCTAACGCACACGGCGCCTTCCTGCTGTTCTTTTTTTAAAGGCGGAGCACCTGCTCTCAACGTTCTTCCCGCAAAAGATCGCAGAAATGGACGCGCTGCTGCAGGTGCGAGCGAACGGACAGCCGTACACGTTTATAAAAGCGGCAACGAGTCTAATGTGTCTTTGCTGTGGGCTTCCAGTCTTCGCTCAGTCTGCAGGACCCGGCTGCTCTCAGGTCCCCCCTGGACATCCCCGTTCCAGACCCCGCGAAGGAGGAGCTGAAGAGGAAGAAGAAAGAAGAGGTAGTAAAGCGGCCAGTGTATTTATCATTCTCCATTCGTGAGGTCCCATCGAGTTTTGGGACATTTGGGTCAGCGGAATACCCTGAGATGTCAATTTCACAAGCGCGCATGCAACCCATACATTTACATTTACAACATTTATCAGACGCCCTTATCCAGAGCGACTTACAATCAGTAGTTACAGGGACTTGGAGCAACATAGGGTTAAGTGTCTTGCTCAGGGACACAATGGTAAGCAGGATTTGAACCTGGGTCTTCTGGTTCATAGGCGAGTGTGTTACCCACTAGGCTACTACCACCCTAACCAACATCGCATTTATGTCATTTCAACAGAAAGATGCCAAAGCGGGGAAGAAGGACAAGGACAGTGATAAGGAAGATGAGGACGGTAGGCCACATATGCACACACGTACTATTTAATCCAGCAAGTATTACAGAGTGTGGTGCATGTCAACCTTCGTTTATGACCTTTGACTCTCGACCCCTTACAATGCACCTATTTTTTTGCATCCTGATCCACCCTGTGGCATTTGGCACCAGCCCTTATCAAAAACACAGTTTTGGCTTGCGATTCTTTACCAGCGACAACAGTGTGGCAGTGGTTCACTCTTGCCTGGCCTACACATACCATTCATCTAAAAACTCTGTAGGCACAAGTTTCCTCCTTTCAATATAAGTGTAGAATACAACCTGTCAGTGTTTATCCAAATGTTTCTGAAAGAGGTAGGAGTCTACAAAGAGTCTGCATGATTTCTGTGTACTTTGAGGGATGGTGGGATCTGTGTGTCTGTGAATCATTGTATCTTAAATAAACCAAACATTAAGTAAAGGTGATAAATATGTTTGAACATAATTTTCCAGCTCCTCCTCCCTGTGGTCCCATAAGCTGCAATGAGAAATTAGAGACTCTGCTGAAGGAGATCAAGCCCCACATTCAGACCCTCAAGGAGAAACTGAACACGGTAAAGTAGCAGCACCGTTCTGTGCTTTGTCCTGATTCATGCTTTTAAGTGGGTCGAATTTATCCGTTTAGGGGTAATAGGTGAAATGTGCCTATTCTTGTTTTGGAGGACACTGTGTAACAAAGTTATTTGCTCCTTTTGTATCGTTGCTATTCTTTAGGTGTCCATGTGGGTGCAGCTACAGATTCCCAGGATTGAGGATGGGAATAACTTTGGTGTGGCCGTGCAGGTGTATAACCCATAAATAAATAATTCTGAGCCATGGTGTGGTTGTTTAACTGTGCTCTGTATACATGTTGACCCTTTATATTTTGCATATATTTATGCAGGAGAAGGTATTTGAGTTGCTGACTAACACTCGCACCAAAATCGAGGCGTTTCAGACACAGATCTCAAAGTAAGACCAACCATGAGCTACAATTATACAGATTTGTTCTAGAGTGGGATTTATTATAATTTTTTTTTATTATTTAAAGGTACTACAGCGAGAGGGGAGATGCTGTGGCCAAGGCCTCCAAACAGCCACATGTGGTAATGTGACTTAATATGTCACCTTAATGTATTATCTCAGTCCTTCTTAGACATGAAAGGCTTAGAGGAATTCACTTAGGGGTGATACCTCATCTCTTTGAACATCATTCATTGTTACTGACCATGTTTTATTGGTCAAAGCAGATTTAATGATGCTTTTTTTGAGATTTTTTTTTTTTTTAGAACAGCCACTCATAAATTGTAACATTTACATTGATGCTACAAATTTTATTGCAGGGAGATTACCGACAGCTTGTTCACGAGCTGGACCAGTACCAGTATTTTGAACTACGCATTGTGGTGTTGGAGATCCGCAACACATACGTAAGTTCACACACCTTCTGCACTTCACATTCGGCAGTGTTTTCCTGCATAAGACGCTTTCAACTGACTTTCAACTGACTCGCTGATGCCAGGCTGTGTTGTACGACATAATCAGCAAGAACTACGACAAAATCAAGAAACCCAGAGGAGACTGCAAGGCACTCATCTACTGAGCGACTGGTGCTGAACACTCCACACTCCACACACAGACAGGAATTGAAACATATCTTACTGGGTATCATCCGTAGAAGCTATTTGATCTTGTTATGTGGTCTGAACATGTTTCATTAAATGACAAATTATCTCTGCTGTTTCATTCAGTTTTAGAAAATAAAGTCGTAGTTGGTAAGGTGTGTGTTTTGCTGTTTTTTTTATTATTATTATTATTATTATTATTTGCAGTACCTGTTACGACAACAGAATAAATAATTTTTTGAGTCGGTCTTAGAATAGTACACACATTTCCTAAAACCCTTGCTTCTCATGAATTTCAGGTCTTAATAATAAATCTTATGTATGTTTTGCTGTCTCATTAGGGTTTTTAATAAGCTTGGAAAGTGCCACTTTGACAGAACGATAACTTCCTCTTCCCCCACATTTGCAAGAGAGACACTTTTTTTGTTTTTGGCTGTCACATGAGCACCTGCCCTTTTTCTGTAGCCTGTGACCGTGAACCCCGCCCAAGATAAGACAATGTGTGGAGTACATGCACATTGTTCTGGACCAACAATGGCCCTGTACCGTGCTGTATCCTGATTTCCCCGGGACAGAAAGACACACAGACATGCATATATAATGTGGAGAGTTGGTGCCCTCTGGCACCCACAACCCAAATATATGTAAGATGAGATAAGATAAACCTTTATTAGTCCCACAAGTGTGAAAGGGCATTTGTCATGGCAAAAAGTGGATAGAACAAAGTTAAGAGCAGCAACAAATAAATATGTATATGTATTTATCTACACAATGTACAATCGGTATCTACACCTGTACAATTGGTAACTTCCATGGTGTACCTGATGTGTGTTTGCGTGCCAGTGTGTGTTTGTTTGTCTGTGTGTGTGTGTGTGTGTGTGTGTGTGTGGCCAACTGTGAGGTCTTTGTTGTAGAGTCTGACAGTAGTTGGAAGAAATAATGAGTGAAAATATGATCAACAGTATCACACAAAAGTGAGTACACCCCTCACGTTTTTCATCTTCATTTTCACATCTTTCCCTGGGACAACACTGAAACTATGACACTTTCACACACTTTAGTCAGTGTGCACCTTGTATAACAGTGTATATTTGCTGTCCCCTAACAATACCTAAACACACTTTAATGTCTAACACACTACTAATGTCTAAACAGTCTAACACACTACTAAGGTCTAGAAGAGAAAAAAAAGCCCCTAAGTCAAAATGTCCAAATTGTGCCCAAATAGCCATTTTTCCTCCCCCGTGTCATGTGACCCATTAGTGTTAGAAGGTCTTGGATGTGAATGGGGGATTAAACTTGGTGCTGTCTCTCTCACACTCTCATACTGGTCACTGTTGTTCAACATGGTACCTCACAGCAAAGAATAGTTGCTCTTCATAAAGACCAAGGTTATAGCTGCAGGCTGACGTCCAAGGCAACATGGTGGTTTAACAGTACGGGTTAGTACTGAACAGTTAGGTCAGAACAGAACGGGACGATCTTGTGGCACCTTGGCGTTTCGGGATTTGAACCTTCTGATTACAGTTCCGCTTCCTTACCTGCTAGGCCACCACTGCCACAATGAGTGCTGAACATGAATGGCAACACGTACTGTGACATACTGAAGCAGAGCATGACCCCCTCCCTCCAGATGCTGGGGCACAGGGCAGCATTCCAACACGATAACAACAACATTTATTTCACACCTCCAATACGACCATTGCCAAACTGAGGGTAAAGGTTCTGGACTGGTCCAACATCTCTCCAGACCTGAACCTTATTGAGAACCTGTGGATGACATCATGGAGAAGTGGCGAATAGTGAAGCTTCGGTGAACTCCACGCCCAAGAGAGATAACGCATCACTGGAAAATAATGGTTGCCACAATATTTACGCTTCTGCAATATGGACAATTTCACTTAAATGTGTTCACTGTTATACAAGCTGTACAGTTACTACATTGAATCAAAGTGTCATGTTGTCAGTGTTTTCCCATGGAAAGACAAAATAAAATATTAACAGAAATGTATGTAGTATACTCAATTTTGTAAGATATTGTATTTCAGGTGAAATGTTATATGCACAGTGTGTATAATACAGCGTTCAAGTATATGAATATGTATTTGATAACTGAACCTCATGAGTCTTAAAACCACATTTTCTTGTTGAAATATGCTTCCATATTCCTGAAATTTTCAGTTTCCCTATTTTTATCGTGTTGCTCTCATTCTCTCTCTGTTCTGCCATCTGTAGCTCCATTTGCGAGCATGTGTAATGCATATTCCTTTCAACAACGATCTGGCTGTTGTATTTATGCATGATATCAAAAATATAAACTACTGTAACAGCAGTCGTAAAGCCAGAAAATGCAGGGAACATGATCTGTCGAGATTCAAATGAGTTTTAATCAATATTGTAAATCAACTTGAGTGAAGCGGAAACATGGCTAAACACACAAAGCCGCATACACTAAATTAATGTGTATGTACATCCATCCACACACACACACACACACACACACACACACACATTTAAACCCACCACCAAGTACTCTCACCTATGCTTATTACAACAGTCCACATTCAAACACTGGATTACAAAATCCATTTATGAACATTAAACATAGTATCAATAAAATATTTTACATTATTTTGCATTACCTTCATATTTCTTCCAATGAATGTCTACAATATTTCCCCCCAGTTATGTAGGCTACATTGTTTTTTTCTTTTTTTCTTAAAAAGCACCTGTTTTATTAACATCCTGTTGTCACAATACGTGGAACTACCTTAGGGGTCCTCAGACCAAGTGCTTGCTTTGAGTTTTATTATTAGTTTTATTAAATACAGATTCAATTTACATTTCCTTTTCCTGTTCTTTAGCCGTAACATACGGCCACTGAATTAACCAGCACCCAGCTGCTTCAACTGAGATGCTGCAACTACAAAAGAATAACCTTCCAACAAAACTATGCTGGAATTAGCCACAAAAAGAAAAAAAAGCATAAAAAGAGGTGACATCAAAGGTATAAGATTTCTTATGCACATTTGAAAACCAGCAATGACTCATATTTCCTTTAATTTTTTTCACTGTGAGCTTTGTCTTGTTAAATCGATTCATCGACAGTGATGGCACCTCCATCTTGCACGCTCAGCTTTTTAGTCCAGGCCTCATGTCCTCCTCGTTCACACTGCCCCTCTCTCTCCTCTCATCCAGTGGGTGGGTCTGTCTGTGCTCCCACAGCCGCACTGCTCCGTCCCACTAAGGGAGAAAGGGAGAAATAAAATCAGAATCCACTGATGAATTGGATGAATTTGACAATAGAGGAATATAATAGACTGATACAAGGGCTATAGTCTTATGTTTCTATGTGAAACCTGAGTCACTGTATGTTATATAATACTAGCAAGTAAGCCCCAAAACTGCCAGAGAATGTTATAGGTTAACATCTTTAACCAGTTGTGCTAATTTGATAGGAAATGGGGCAGTTTGTAAGATAATAAAATTTTTTATTATATCTGGAACAGAACAGACAGAAGGCCTTGTAACAATAAAAGTAAAACAACCATTTTCTAGGCTGTTTAGTGGGCAACACAAAGTTAGATGTGTTGTTTTTTTAAGAGTTATATATGGTTCAAATGGACAGATGAACAGATACTCACAGAGCAACTGACAATGTTGTCCTGGTATGGATGCCAGCTGACATCCCTCACACACGCATCATGGCCTGTGAGTCTGGACACTACACAACCAGTCAGCACGTCATAGACTGAAGAAAGAGAGCAATATATTCATTAATAGTTTTGGCGCCTTCAGTGAGAATGTTCATGAAAATAAAGAAAACACATTGAATGAGAAGCTGTGTCCAAACTTTTGGCCTGCACTGTATTTTATCAAGTATGAGAATTGACTCTCCAATCTCCAAATATCCAAAACACATAGGTGGCTAATGTTTTCATGAAAGAATGACTAATTGAGGAGGAAATGATGCAGATAAAGCGTCTCATGTAATTAAGATATTAGCTCTAAACTTGTGATTATGATTTTTCCGAAAGCACATACAGGCAACGATAGTGGCACATTTCTTCCCTTTAAAGGAACAAGCCAGTAATGTTCCTTGAGTGGCCCAGGCAAAGATGAGAGAAGAGCAGCTGGAATGCCTTACTTCATACACAACTACTCAGATCAAGCAGTCCTAACACACACTTACTGACAACTTTGCCAGTGGAACAGCCAGTGTAGATGAACTTCTGGCCGGTGCTGAACTCTGGGGAGAACCTGCAGCGGATGAGTGTGTGCAGGACACCATGGCCACGATATGTCATCACTGAGGTGTCGCCAGTAAGCTTGTGTCGCTTTAAAGCTGCAGGAGGGGTGAGTGCAGACATAAGTACAGACATTGTACATTTCCCACTTGTTGGACTAATAAAAGGTCATCTTATCTTATCTCTTTGTCACAGAAAATGGATATCCATAAATTCATACCAAAAAAGCTCTGTTGTTATACCCCCCCTCCGCACCACACACACACAAAAACATTTCCTTGGTTCCCACCTCTCTGGGGGACCTGCTGCCAGCGGTAGTCCCAGTTCTGCTGAGTCACTGCCAGGCGCGAGGCAGCCAGGCCCTCCTTAGGGGAGAACTTCCGCACATCCCACAGCTTTATGGACTGGTCTTTAGAATTGCTAATGAGATACCGAGCATCTCCCTATAAGAAAGATAGGTAAGGTGCATCTCAAAAGTAAGAATATTTAGAATTTTTCCTTTGTTTTATTTAATTAAAATGCGTTTAACCTAAAAATGTTTAAGTCTTCTTAGCTTCTGTCGTTAAATAATTTCTAGGTATTTTTCTTAATATTCTCAACGTAATGCAGGTAATATAACACACTGACCTATGAAGCAGATGACCACAAAGCAAGTCCCTGAGCAAGACACTTAACCCCGAGTGTGTCCAGGGGGACTGTGCCTGTAACTACTGATTGTAAATCGCTGTGGATTAGGGTGTGTGATAAATGCTCTAAATGTAAATGCTGTGTGTTTGACAGCAGTGATGACTGTCAACAATCACCAATATTCATATTAACAATAAAACTGCCACCTGTGTAAAATAGTTATATGTTAATAGGCTATGCTACAGAGTTGATGCTGGCCATAATTATGGAGAGAAAAAATATTTTCTGAGCTGGTACTGTAGTAAATCACTACAGAAGTACAATTGTTCAATTGTTCTGTACAGTGATGTACTGTATGTGCTCATAAAAACAGCTTCAGCAATCACAAAATCATACCCCAATTCTAATGCATAATTAAACAAATCTTGCCCCAAATTCATATATGTGTGCCTTACGTTCTTCTAATGTTGCAGCTAATATCCTGATTCCAATTTCATAAGTAAATACTGTTGCAGTATGCATTACTTTGCTGTGAATAAAAGTGATGCCGTCTCTGTGTCCAGCCAGCTGTCCGACGGGCTGAGGTCTGTCCTCTCTCAGAGTCCGTCTGTCCCACACTTTACACAGAGCATCGTCACTCCCCGAGAACAGCAGCTGGGATGAGCTGTCTGCAAATGCCACAGTGTTCACGTCATCCTCGTGAGCGTCAATCTAAGGAAGAGAGAACACCGGACAGTGAGTTTTGAGCAAAGACAATCGATGTACAGGGTTGTTTATAATATGGAAATGCCCATGTGCCATGTCAGAGCATGACCCTTTCAATTATAAAGCTGGGCAAGATCTGCAACAACACTAATTATCTGGAAAACAGGAAGAAGAAGTAGGACAAACTGGTCTAACGCTGGCAACACAATGGACTGGGCGTTCTTTGGTAAATAACCTTCATGCAATTACCAACAAAACACCAAAAACCCAATATAGAGCTGACCTTAAGTGTCCTTTTGTTCTGTTCACGGTCAAAGACATACAGGCAGCCATCGTTTGCTCTGATGGGGGGAAAAAACACAGAGGAAAAAAAAAAAAAAAAAAAAGTCATTGTAACAACTTCAGTCATCCTCAAACATTTGCTCCTATTGAAATAGAATCCTGTCTGGGAGCAAAAGGAATGCTGCCTTGCCTGGTTTTTCATCTACTCTTGTTTATACTGTAATTAATTTAGGCGCAGAAAGGACTGAAATAACTACTGGTTCCAATCATTCCAATTAATTAGTATACTCACCCTCCTAAAATTTCTTTTCCATCTGTGGAGGCTGCAAGAGAAAAGACACAGAACCTCCTTTCATCTGGACTGGAAGGAGAGAAAAAGAGAAGAAAATAAGAGGCCTTTCTTAATACAACATACATCACAAGGCAGAAATCAAGGCATCCAAGAAATGTCTTCTTTTAATATACAAAGTGTAATGAAACCAAGAAATACAAAATGTTATTTACGAGTTCCCCTAGCCGGGGAACCGTGTCACACGGGTCAGGTGGTCGGATCTGGAATTTGTCCCCTTAGATTACTTCCCCTTTCTCATGCTTTTTCCACCCAAAGAATTTCACACTCATGCCATAAAACATTATCTCCACCAACCATCATGGCTTCCAAACATAAAAAGCATTGCAGTTGCTTGGTGATTGGATGTAAAAACAAGCACAAATGTATTTTTGTGCTTTGTGCTTTTGGAAAGTAAAATGTACTTTGGAAAAGTAAAAAAAAAAAAAAATAATTTCTGGAAAAACACAGGCATGACTCCCTGACTGTGTCAAACATTGGTGAATGGTATTGATGACATCATTTCCACGAATGGCAATTCAACTTCTATAGGCCTCTCTCCTCCTCATTAGCACTTAAAGCTACACACACCAAAATGGCGGGTCTTATTGTGGGACTGGATAAAAGTGTCTGTAATTCTGTACCAAGGCTGAATTTTGGAAAGAGACTTCAGATACAGTATTAGGGGACCAATAAGACCGATATAAAGGCAAAAAAATATTAATTACATTAAATCTCTGTATCGCTTTTTGTAGCAGCGTACGTAATGGATGCTCGTGGTGATCTGCAGGTGAAGCTGTGCAATGTGAGTCTTTACCTGATTTCTTACTGCTAGTATGTACTATGAGGGTAACACTAACTTTAGGTCCAGAGCTGTGTGGGTTTCGCTGTCACCTTCAACACTGCACACATGGACTGTAAGTACAGAGTAAAAACAGGTGGACATTAGCAATCAATTCAGTTGGAACAAACTGTTGACGCAAATCACTTAAGTCATAATTGTATTGATAAAAATAGCTAATTACCATTGTCTAATGCCAACAACAAATTAATTACTTCAGCTTACACAAATGAAAAAGCAACCATCTGCAGAAGAATGTGAATCTACAGTTTAAACAAAGACTATTCAGAAAACAACTATTCAGAGACTATTCAAAATGTCTTCTCCAATATTAAATGTGAATGATCTAAAGGTTGTGAAAGCTTTGCGTGTGAAGGTGGCCCTGTCTTACTGTAGTCAGACCAGCTGGAGTAGAGGACACAGCGGGAGTCTGGAGTAAAGCACACATCGAGCACACTCCATCCGACATCCCGCGCCTTTACAGTCCGCTTCAGGGCAAAGCGGCCCCTGCTGGTGTCGTACAGACGAATGTTTTGATCTGAGGTGGCAGGTAGGAGTCAGACAAGAGCTTTGATTTATTACATTGCAAACGTTCATGTCTGCAAAGGAAGACTGTGCCACTGGAATGGTACAAGCAACTGTGTTGTTCTGGAAGACAATTATAGGCGCAAACCTTGGCATGCAGAAAGAAACATGTTTCCATCATCACTGTACACGCCACAGAAGGCTTTCTGCTGGTATGTCTCCTTGTGTGCAACATGGTTAGGCAGGAAACTATGAAAACAATGATACATTTTTGTTAAATGTACTAATAATGACTGTGTGTGTGTGTGTGTGTGTATATATATATATATTAGTACAGCAACACACAGTTGATAATTGTGTTAATGCACAGTCATAGGCTCAAAAACTCTTAAAAATACAGAGTAGCAGAGGGTGAACTCACTGTGAGCGAATGCGACTGCACTCTCCATGGGAAAAGCTGGAGCCTCTGCATCGACCCTGCTCCCTCTGCAATCAGAGACAGGACATCATAGGCCTGAGAGCCTGGCCTAAAACAGTGACGGTCTGCGTGTGTGCATTTGCTCTTCATGTTGGTGCACATTTCATCCATGTTCTCCAGTTTTCTCCCTTCATCCAGTGGAATGCACACTAGGTTCTAGCACCAGCGGCCCAGGTGAGCTAGTGTGTGCATCATTTAAAAACTCTCAAAACTCTCTAAATGGAGCACTATAAGGTTGATTTACACACAGATATTATCTCATTATTTAAACAGTGATATCATAGCTCACCTCCGTCAGCATGTGGGTGAAGCTGTGTTGGCTTTTCAAGCCAGATGAGGCAGTGGCCAGTAGGATCTGTGTCCGGATCTCACTCTTGTCCACATCCTGAGTGTCTGGCTGAGGGTCCACTGAGTGGCAATGTGTCATTGCAGGCAAAACCAGACAGAAAATGCAATTTAATTGGCAAAAGTGCAGGTTCCTACATAAAAAGGAGCAAGCGACAGCACACCCGTTTTACCAGGTGGGTTATATCGGTCCCCTAGTCGACCTTCCCAAGCACCATCACTGTCTTCATCAGAATCTGAATATGTCTGGACAAGCTGTAGACCTGTCGCTCCACTCCCATGGACCAGCCTCACCTGGCCCCTGTGCAATGACAATATGAAGACTATTAAAGCAAATCTGGTTATTAGTGTTGAGCATGTAGCAGTCCATATATGGCATTTAGCAGATGTCCTGATCTAACTCAGGGTTAAGTGTCTTGCTCAGGGAACCTGTGACCACTGTACCTTCTCAGTAGGTAAGCCAGCACTTGAGCTAAATCAACGTCTTCCTCAGCTGCTGACTGCCTCTCTGCTGTCCTGCGGCCTCTCTGGCTGGAGTTCTGGTTGGATTCTGATTCGGACTGGTCTGGGTTGCCGCTGGATCCCCGACCGGACATCCCAGAACTGGACTGTGAGCCCATAGACTATGAAGCTGAGGGAATAATAATTTTTAAATTAGTCAAATTCATACTGATGAGAGCATCTCAATTAGCTGAGCACTACAAGAGAAGAAATCATTAAAAAAAACATTTACTACATAATTTGAGACGTATTAGTATTAAAGCACGCAGACACCGACATTTTTATTTTGAACTGGAGTCTGTGCTGAACACAAAATATCATTAAACTTTTGTTTACAAAACGAAAATTTAAGATATAGGCGATCGTAAGTAATGACAACGCCCCAGAACTCACACTGCCCGTTGAGCTTCACGGCGCACATCTCGATCAAACCACCGCACATCTGCTTAAACGCATAACGTTGTAAACAAGTATATTACGCAAGGTATGATGCGTATTAAGATTAACGTAAACGATCCCGAAAAAAAATTGCGGTTTGGTAAATTACTACTGCTCCGATACATCCGACACACTTTGTTTGACGACGAAATATAAGGTAATTATCGTCACAGGTAACATGCTAGCTTGTTTGCTAAGGGACGACACAGATACAGTGGTAGCACCGCCTATGTTGCCAGATCCCGCGGTAGAGCCAGACAATCAACTCGGTGAAATCAAGTTTGTGATTTATGACCAGCGTTTTTGTGTGCCAGAATCGACTACCAAATACTGACATTTTGTCTTTTTTGTCACCCAGTGGCGAAAGAAAACAAATCTTAAACCAGTGTATAATATTCGCGTATAAAAAGCAAACCTGGCAACAACGAACACCGCCCGACGAACCAGGCAGTTCTCTGGCCACCTACCCCGTGCGAGTTGTTATGGGTTTTGACAGCTCTCTTATTGCCGCGTTTCTTCAGCCCTCCAAACCAAATGAGATGTTAATAACGTCTCCAGAGCGTCTGAAGTAACATCGTATGTGACCCTTTCGCGGCAACAGACTGTCAGTGATGTGTTATCCCAATATTCCTAACCCGTTCTTGTTCCGTGACGCGCCATGTTGTTTACTATTCGGAGCTCCTGTGCGTTTGACGTCAAATGACCAACTCTCGCGATAGTACGTTGGTCGGCGAAAAGTGGGCCACAGTAGTTAATTGGGCCGTCCCGAGAACATTTCGAAAAAGTTGAAAGGTTCGGTTAATGCAAAGTGAGTAATGTGAAACATGGCCAATATACCAGTTTTTAAGGTTTGTGGTCTTAAATACAAAACTGTTTTCTTGGCCGTTTTTATTACGTAGGTTAGGCGTTGCTCACAGTAGGTCATGTTGCGTTATCATCCTTTATTTCTGATTTCTATTGTGCAAAATCTAGTGTAGGTTAGCAGTAGAGCACGTTTATTGCAAAATAATATTGACAAGTCAACATTCTTTACAGGTTTATGCTGTTAATTTGGTGAAGTTTCCTCCCCGGTTCAGGAATGGAACAGTGACTACTCAAATATTATATACCCAAATATATATGCTAAATATATTATAAACAGCACAAGTATTACCAAATTTGCCAGTTAGCATAGTGCACTGGTAAATATAGTGCATGATATAAACAAGCCGTATGTCATTATAAATTATTGCTATTTTAAAATCAAGTCAATAATTCAGATGAACACCCTAATACATTTACATTTACCAGACACCCTTATCCAGAGCGACTTACAATCAGTAGTTACAGGGACAGTCCCCCCCTGGAGCAACTTAGGGTTAAGTGTCTTGCTCAAGGACACAATAGTAGTAAGTGGGGTTTGAACCTGGGTCAGCTGGTTCATAGGCAAGTGTGTTACCGACTAGGCTACTACCACTCATGTAATACGTCTAATTGTCTATTTGTAATTTGTCTAATATTTGACAAAAATGCATATTTTTTTTAAAACCACAATAGACCACCACGATAAACAATATAAAAGATGCATAGTACAAATTATAGGTCTAAATGACATCCTTGGTTATATCCTATCCTTTCATAATATATGAGCATTGAGCAGTTTTGCATAGTGATCTGGGCAGTATCTTTGGAGATAGACGTCCATTTTCCCTTGAACCCTCTGCTCACCAGTAAGTCCTGTAAAACCAGAGAATTAGACAAACAGTATAACTCATTGTCAGTTCCAGTAAGTTCCAAAAAGAGATACAAGTTACACAAAAACAAATTAATGTAAATCAGTTGATAGTTCCAAATGTCTGAACTGTCTTACCAAGTTTATTGGCAGTATCCTCTATTTTCCTGAGCGCAGCCTGGACATCATATCCTTCTGAAACAATAATTTCTATTTCACCCACACAATATCCAAAGTCGGCTTGGTCAAGATCGATGCGCACTTTGCCCTCATTTTCCTCATCCTGTAACAAAAACGAGCACCGCTGTGTGGTGAACTTAGCAAAGCAGCTGAGGTTCATCTCAATCAGCCATTTGTCTGAAATATCTGAGGCGGCGAGTTCACCATGGTCTCCTGCGGCCTTCCCAAATCCGCCCTTCACAAGTGCAGTCACCTCAGCTTTTATTCGGGGTACACTTGTGATTTCTCTGTATCTGGAGCACATTCCTTCGGCCCCATTCCCCTTGTGGATTCCCGAGCCCGTGGAGCATTTCAGCTCCCAGCAGCCATCCCTGCGTCGCAGCCAGAAATCTCTCAGGGTCAGGCTGAAGTCTGCAGTGTCAAAATACTGATCCTCAAACTGCCGCTGGCCTGCACAAACGGCTGCAGGGAGACACAGTACATTTACAGCATTTATCAGACGCCCTTATCCAGAGCGACTTACAATCAGCAGTTACAGGGACAGTCCCCCCTGGAGACACTCAGGGTTAAGTGTCTTGCTCAGGGACACAATGGTAGTAAGTGGGATTTGAACATGGGTCTTGTGGTTCAAAGGCGAATGTGTTACCCGCTAGGCTACTACCAACCGTACAACCTTTATGCACCAAACATATACAGTAAAGCTGTGTGTCTTACACACCTCCAACATCCTTTAACGTCTTCTGAATCTCTGGATCGCAGACAAATTTTCGTTCCACTTCCACACTCATTGCTCCTTTTGAGAAAGGGTCATCGATAAAAAAAAAACAGCCTAGATCTCTCAAAATGGGTGTGCAATCTCGTAATTAAGTGTCATTATTGACACATCAACTACATTTCAGTTTCTAACACTGATAATATAACCTACCAAGAAAGGCACCGGCCGTGGTTTATATCTACAACCAGGAGCCGATCTTCTAATGTGCAAAGCCACGTTAATGCGGTCCGAAAATTACTTATTTAAGTCATACATTAAAACGCATTACTACGCGACAAACGAGGATAAATCAAAACATAAGCTTGTCGCGCAGAAGAATCTCGGCACGGGGTCGAACCCTCCGCTCACGCCGCTCTGCTGCGTTGGACGCTGGGAGCTGTTTTAAAACAGGCACAGCCGCGGACAGCCCGACGCGCTCCTGCTCGTCGCGTTCGCACACCATTATGCGCAGGACGGCGCGCTTTCATGTGCATGTGTAGATTTGGAATTATTTACCCGCAACAAAACATATTTATTTTTATATATATGTTGCAATATCTTTGCACTCCGCTTTCCTTCGCTATTAAGCGTGCAGAACTAACCAACTGAATTTTGCACATCTACTCGATTGTTTTCGGCAGTGCACGAACCATCTGTAGCTTCCTTCATACAACACAACGCTTTGGCGTCATAAAATCGTGACGTAAGTAATTAGGTTCCTTTAAGCCTTTAGATTTAAAATCCATCAAAATAATAATAATAATAATAAATGCATCGGTTTCAACCAAATGCGATGCTACTAATGTACGACAGGTTAATGGAAGCCCGTCCATCGTCGTGTGACGTTTGATTGCGATGAGATTATTTTAATGGCCTGTTAGGATTCGCCTATAATCCCTGGTGTGGCAAACGACGGACCATCGGGCCGGATGGTGCTATTATAGCCCCCAAATGCAATATCACATGCAGTATATATAGATATATATATTTATATACGTATGGGTATTTTTTTTACGACGTTATTATTATATATGTACATATTTGCTTTTCATGTCGTCTTAATTGGCCGCTGGTAGCGAGTGCATTCGTGCGGGGTGTCAGCAGTCAGCTTGTGGGGGAGCTGTCGTGTGTTTACTAAGGAGAAGAGAGGCAAGAGGGACCGAGCGAGCGAGGGAGGGAGAGAGCGAGGGAGGGAGAGAGAGAGAGAGAGAGAGAGAGAGAAAACTTTTCAGTTTTAAAGAGCGAGAGGAAGCGGGCACCGGAGTGGCGACCATGCAGGTAACGGCGTGAGCTAATTGCCGCGTTCTTAATTAAACGGCGTCGCGATCGTCGCGCCGAAGCCGCGTGGAAGCGCGACGCGCGGTCAGCGTTGGGAGGGGAGCGTTTGATTGTGTGTCGCTTCTTCTTCTTCTTTTCTTCCCCCCCCCTCCTTTTTTTGCGCGCTGCGGAATCGGATCTTAAAATTCCAAACTTTTTCCTGCCCCCGTCTCCCATTTTTTTCCCCTCTCAGCCCCGGCGCCCCCTTCTCCCCGCTTCCCCTCGGCACGTAGCGCGCCGCAAGTAGCCTAGCGCGTCGAGACTCGTTAATTGCTGTCGAAAATGGAGTTTAAATGGCAGGAGTGACAAACGGTGGCTCTTCTGCGGCCAAGTTTGGCGTTTAATCGACAATGACGAGGCGTGTTTGGTAGCGCCGGAGGGGGGTGGACGTGTGTGTGTGGTTGTATGTGTGTGTGTTTTTTTACACATCTGTAAAAGGCATCCAAATTCATTAATTAAATAGCTTAGTCGAGGTAGGCCTCAATTTCCGCCGCGATGCGGGGAGCGACCAGCGCACCGCCGGATTCCCCGACGGCGCTCCACGGGCTTCGGGATCGGAGAACTACTCGAGGCCGAGGTTTTATTTTTCTTTTTTTTTTTTCCTCCAGGGGAGGGGGTGGTGTTATTAAAACCCGTTTTAAGGGGGCTCGTTTAGATTAAAAACGCTGCGTCGCGTCGGCGAGCCGCTAAGCCGACGCGTCACGGTGCCGTTCCGACAGTCGCCTGGATGACCATTAAAAAAAGCCACGATGCGCGGACCACTCAACGCCAGCGGGGCCAATTTAATCAGCGCCAAGTGCCGCGAAATTGCTGCGTTCGCTCTGCGTTGGGCGGCGCGCCGCTGGTGGCTAGCGGGGCAGCCTCGCTCCGGCGCGCCGGTGGGAGTTGCGGTCGAGCTCGAACTGCCTGATAAAGTACTTTTTTTGGCCGCCCCCTGGTCCCTCTTCCCCCCGCCACGCCACCCTCCACGGCGCAGCCCAGCGCCACAACTGTTAGCGGCGTCGCCAGCGAGCGCTAGCCGGCTAGCAGGCTAATTGAGTTCCACCGCAGGCGAGCCTTTGACAATTAAGACTCCGCGCTAATTAGCCGAATAATCCAAAGTAGCGCGGCGGCCACGTTACTTCGGGGACGACGCTTGACTTTGGTCGATCTGCCGGATGGCGGTATATATACGTCTTTTCCGCTGCGTTTCGCGTGTTTTCCCCCGGCGTCTCTCCGGGAATTTAGATGTTATTTTTGCCTAGCCGCTAGCAGTCGGGCTAATTGGCTAATCAGCGCGGCTAGCGGACAGAAGTGGCCAGTGTCGGTATGTGGCGCGGAAGGAACGCTTCGCCCGGCGAGGCGGCCGGAGTGCTAACATTTCCCCCCCCCCCTCTACCTCCGCGTCTCCCGGCGGGGACAGCCCTGCAGCCGACTCTCCGTGTAGTTAACACGGACCGCGGTTACAACCACGGGTCGCGTTTCTCGGGCTCGGGGCTCCGTGGGCATTTTCCGCAACCGGCCTGCGCCCGTTTCTGCTATTTGTTTGGCACGGAAACCTCTTAAATATGCCACGCGGGGTACTTCAAGGTCAACATTGTGTTTTTTGCAGCCCCCTCCGGCCGTTTGAAAACTTTGTTGCGTTTTGAGCCGCTGCGGTACATCTTGAGAGCGTGACTGTCGTCGTTGTCGTCATCTGTTGTTTATTTCCTCAGTGTTCCCCTTTTTCTGGTTCTAAACACACAGTTAGAATCTAATCCTAGTGCAGTTATTGCAGCGGATGGCTTATGGTTTCAGCCTTTCCCTTTTCAGCTGTGTGAGCCGCATTTAGCCTTTTGTTGTGGAATCCACGTCTCCTATAAATAGTCAAATGATCGTGCCAACCTATTCGACCGGTCCAATCGCCTATACTATTGTGTAAAACATATACTTAATTACATATTGATTTTAATTATAAGGCATGTCTGTTATGCATGCATCAGTTTTAAGGGAGACCTATTTCTGCCACTTTTGTTGTTGGGGCCATGTGAAGTGAAGGGATTGTCCCTTGTGATACGCAGCAGCACACTGTGCACACAGTGAAATTTGTCCTCTGCTTTTAACCCATCACCCTGAGTGAGCAGTGGGCTGCCATGACAGGCACCCGGGGACAGTGCTTTGCTCTGTGGCACCTTGGCGGATCGGGACTCGAACCTGCAACCTTCTGATTACGGGGCCGCTTCCTTAACCGCCAGGCCACCACTGTACTGTACAAGTTTGTTTTACTATGCCCGCTAATGTTGTTTGTGTGCTTTTTGCTTTTTAAGGAGGAGTCAGGAGAGACGGTGAACAGTGACAGCAGCAGTGGTTCGATGTGGTTGTGTCCGCTGTGCCAACATGGGCTGCCAGAAAAGGATGCACTTGCTTTACACCTGACCGACAAACACAGCGTCCTTCCCGCCTGTCTGGAAAAATTACTGGACATTGTGAGTAGTTTAGTCCTGAAGGTTCTGCCTGCAGTTTACTTCATGCGCTTTACGGTTAAAAGGAAAATTCATGAGTCGTTGCTTGTTACAGTTTAATAACATTTAGACTTTACTGACGTTTTATTACTCTGGTGATTGCCGATATGAGGCATATATTATTTAAATGTTTCTTTTAATAAGGCTGTCCATGTGCATTCGAGAGGAGATGGTACTGAAGCCAGTGCTCAGGTTGATACAGGTCAGTGCTATGTGATGTCAGTGACTACCATTTCACACCGGAAATAGGAAACTTTAACTATTTCAAGCAGTTTCACTTTCTTGTGTTAAGGATTTTTGTGGTAAGGATGTTAACGATTGCAGATTTGGGGGAAAATAACTCTTTTACTAACTCTCACTGTAACTTTGTACTTCTTGCAACAGATGCCACATCTCCACAGCATGAGGAGTTAGAAAAGTCCACGACGGTTTCAGAACAACATGAAATGGATACTGAAAAGTCAAAACAGATTGCTGACTGTGGTGACACACAAATGGCACCGGGAGAGAGAGATGCCGCAGACGAGCAGGTGGATGGTGTGAGAGATTCGGAGGCCGGTGCGGGATGTATGGAGTCGGATCAGGACAGTGTTGCACATCCTTCTAAAACATCTGGAGGTTATTTGAACAGTGAAAAATCCTCTGGCAAAAACTGTGTGGCGGCAGAAGGGGACGGCAGCCGTCCGTTCAAGTGTCACGCATGCCTGGAATCGTTTGCCACCAAAACTGCATTAAGTGTACATTACAACTCAACCACGCATATACAGAGGATGCGGAGGGGATCCGGAGACAACGACTCTGCTTTTCCTGCGCGTCCCTACATCTCCACCAAGCCCTACCAGTGTGCGGTGTGCCGTGTCTCCTACAGCCATGCCATCTCCCTCGAGAGTCATTTGAAATCCGTGTTGCACCAAAGCCGAAGCAGAAGCGCAGGTAATTTGGCCAACAGCACAACCAGCAACATGAATACGGTTGCCCCCGCCGGGAGTGCTACGTGCAGCACCGTCGGCCAGCCCAGCCCAACTGCAGCTGTGGTCGCGTCCAAAGATGGCGAGCAGATTCCGCAAGCTCCTTCACTGCTCTCCTCTCCAGTGTCCTCTGCTCAGGCGGTGTCTGCCTTTCTCACGCTCCTCACGTCGTCGCCCAACTCAGTCCCGCACTCCATCGTTCCCCCTCTTTTTACCGCTGGTGCAGGTGCCCCGCCGGCGGCTGCCACCCCTCAGCTCCTGCCCCAGCCTCAGATGCTCATGCCCCTCATCTTGAATGGGCTCCAAGCCCAGAACCAGAGTCCAAACGCAGAGTCCCCAAGCCAGCTCTTAGCACAGTCGCTGCCTGTGCTGGGTCTTAGCCCTGCACAGCAGGCCCTTGTTGCTCAAAGGCTGGGTGGTTTGCAGAGTCAGTGGACTGCGCTTGGACTTCAAAGCAAGACTCATAACCCTGAAGAATCAGAAGGTGTGGCAGAAAAAGGAAGCGGGCTAGAAAAACTGGATGAATTCAAAGAGGAGCCAAATGAAGAACATGCGCCTCTGAAGCTTGACATAAAAGCTGAGGAGAATTCAGACTGGATGGTAGAAGGTACCCAAAAGAAAGACTCTGGTCATAAACACAACAGCTCCATAAAAAGCATTAAGGTGGATAAAGAATCTGACGAAGGTGGCACGGTGGAGGGGGACGGTGTAAAGAGACATTGTCACTCTCCTTTGGTTACAGACCAATCCCTCCATTGTGACAAGCAGTCATCTGAGCCTAACCACAAGACTATTGTAAAAAGTGCTGAGCACATGCCCAGTGCTGGAAAATCAAGCCCATTAAAAACTACGCTTTCCTTAAGCTCTTTAGGCCAAGATTGTGCTAAATCGCGCCCACATGTTTCTCCTGGTCCTGCGATGCTAACGGAATTCCAGTGCCAGGTCCTTTGGGCCTTTTTAGAGTCTCGGAGTGAGGCTGATGCTGCCGGTGCCCCACAAGAAGATTGTGAAGCACTCGGTAGGGAGGTTGGTCTTACTGAAGAGGAGGTTCGGAAGTGGTTGGAGGACGCCCGCAACGCCAAAGAGAGGCAGAAAAAACATGACTGTGAGAAAATGGATGGGATCGACAGAGACATGGATGAGGAGGAATGTGCTCTCACAATTGATGAGGGCCCAGGGGCCGTGGACAGTGGTGCTATGAATCTGTCTGCCAGAGGGGAAAGACGGAAAGATAGAACTCTGGGACGGGAGAGTCAGGGGGAATCTTGCTTGACTTCTGACTCTGAAAACGAGGAGTTCTACACTTCCGTCATAGTGAGTGATGAGGAAAGCCGAAGTAGCTCAATGCGGGAGGAGACGGGCAGTCCCACGAAAGACGCAACGCAGGGAGACCAAACAGGGGAGAGGTGCAGGGGGGGAGGGAAAGTGCTGCGGTCCACCACAGTTTTTCTCTCGGACGCAGAGGAAGAAGATGAGGAGGAGGACGGTGCTGGCCTGAAGACAAAACCGAAGAAAAGGAAACGAGAGAGCGATCACGATGACACTAATGCCAAGAAGGAGAGGCAAGATCCTGACCTCGATTTAGAATTAGAAGCCCAGGCTGACCCGCCCACCCCTCTTCCAGCTTCCGTCGACACGCGAGGCCTCCCTACTGGCGTCCTTCATTCGTTACCTCTCTCTCTTTCGCTGGCCCCGTTCTCCACCCAGTTCATCAGTCCCTATGTTCTTTCCCTTCCCTCGTCAGTGGTAGGCGTTGGAGTCGCAGAGGCGGACGGAGGCAAAATCTCCGCCTTCCCCAACGCCCCAACCATCACTCGCTGCCCGGCCACCTTCTCCGATCCTATTAATGTCTCTCCGATTTCTTCACATACGCAGCCCTCCCGGTACGTCTCCAACGGCGGCGACTGTGAATCCGCTTTGGATCTCAGCATTGGGAAGGGCCACAGTGCCACGGCAGCGTCCACGTCCGTAAGTGCAAGCGATAAAAACTCTACGCAGAAAACCCACCTGCTTGACGGCTTGGGACTTCGACCGACAGCCATGGGGGTTCCCGGTGAAGGTGGCCTGATTGTTGTTCAAGTGAAGCCAGACTCGGCCATTGCAATTCCAGCTTCTAACAGCAACTTTATCAACCACAATAACTTGGCAAAGACTAACACTGTGTACTTGAGGGCAGCGGAGAAAGTAAACACGTCCATCATTGAGCGGGAGAAAGAGAAGCGAAGAGAAATGGAGAAAGAGCGGGAGCAGAAGAGGCCTAAAGCACGGAGGTTCCGGGACATGAGACGCTCCAGAACCATCATCCAGGCCGAGCAGCTAGACGTCCTCTATGGATGTTACTTCAAAGACCCAAACCCTGGAAAACACGAGTTCGAGCAAATATCAGAATGGGTGCATCTCCCAAAGAAAGTGGTACAGATCTGGTTCCAGAACATGCGCGCTCGGGAGCGGAAGGGGGAGGTCCGATTCATCAGCGACGGCACGCTGGCAGCGGTGGGCAAGCCTCTCATCAAATTCACCTGGCCTTTAACGCAGCCCATCTTCTCCAGCGGCAAGAGTAACACCAACTCTGCAAGTGTGGCCCCACCTGCTGCCAACGCTGTTCCAATTCAGCCAAAACCGGAACAGGCCAAGGACGAAAAGGAATCCCCGAAACCAGTAAGCCTGGGGCCAAGCAGGCAAAAGGAGGCCACATCCTCATCACTAATCACCACAGTTACACCCATACTGATGCCCAAGACCAAACCAGAGACACAGACCACTGTTACAATGGTAAAAATAGCTCCGAAAGCCATACCTTCAGTTATTCCAGTTCCTGTGATGGACACCAGCGCTCCCGTATCTCATCCTCCCCAGAAACACAAGCTTGGTGATGCTGGCAATACAGAAGAGGACGAGGAGCCCAGCCATGGCAAGACTGGACCAGGAACTGCCAACCGCATGGTACCGAAGCTCTCCACTACCCCGGTTAACAAATGCTCCGCCACATTGTCTCAGAAACAAAATGGGCTGAGTTACTGGTCCTCTAAAAGTCAATTCAAGATCAACACGCTTTCCAGGGAGCAGCTGGGACTCTCGACTGCTCGAATCGCAACCCCTTCCACAAAAACGGTCACTACTACACCCACGCCCCCCGCCACCACCCCGGCAAAGTCCAGCCCGAGGGACGTTGGCTTCCTGACCCACTCCACGCCGAGGCGGCCGCGCACGCACCTCACGTGTCTCCAGCTGTCCATCTTGCAGTCGTGCTATGAGACGTGCGCCCATCCCAATGCGCTTGAGTGCGAGGCGGTTGGAACGGAACTGGGACTGCCTCTCAAGGTGGTGCAGATCTGGTTCCAAAATACGCGTGCCAAGGAGAAGCGCTGGAGGCTGCAGCAGGAAAAGATGGTGAGGATTGGTGTAATAAAAGCGTTGATCAATTTTCAGTATAGAAACACGTTGCCATTATAACTACTTTTAAAAATCGATTTTGTTTTTTTGTTTCCTTTTAGTCTCCCAGTTCGGACCCCTCCAAGAAGGCAGAAATCAATGTAGGCACCTACCTGCAGTACCACGCTCTCCGAGCCAACCGCCCCATCCTCCCCAAACCCGTTCAGCTCACAGTGGAACCTTCGGCAGCACCAACCGTGGGCCAGCCGGGCGGCCGCGAGACGCTGAGGGGCAGGTGCGATGTTTGCAACATAGCGTTCGAGTCCCGAGCAGCGGCACGTGACCATGTCTTCTCTCCTCGCCATCTGGCCACGCTGAGAACCACTAACTTTGGACAGCCCGCATCACTTATTAACAAGGGATCAGGTACTGGGTCCAACTCTGGCCCTGGTGTTGCTGGCCTTTCGTCAAGCCCATCTCCAGCTAGCAGCTCTAGCTGAAGACTTTGTCTTCATTCAAAGACAGTGGACCCTTGAAGCTCTTTTGATACGCTTGAGATGGGTGCTGGTCTTTCAAGCAAACCTTCTTTTATGCCTCCAATGAACTGGGCCCACCGCACACCTTTCTTGTTCTCTCACGCTTAGGATTTCAGCTGGACAAAATCTGGAGGTTCCGTATTTCCAACAGGGCTCGTTTTAATGACTATTTCAACTTAACAAGTAAGAGGACAGTGTCATCTTGGACATTTGTTCATGAGTTTGAGCTTATGTTCTTTTATTCCCAGTCCCACAATGCTTAGGGAGAACGTTGGGATACATTTTCTGGTTTGGATACATTACGAACACACAAGATTCAATGATGCTTACCATCTGTTTTTATAATAGACATGGTACTACAGTTGTTTGAGACAGGGTGGTCTTTATATATTTACAATCACATTTACTTTATCAAAAGTATTTTTCCAAAGCCCTCTGTATATTTTCCCTGCGTATGTCTAGAAAGTATGCAACTTGAAAGGCTTTGGCTGTAAGTAGGTTGGTGTGTCCTGCAGAATGAATGGGTTTTGTTTCCCTGTGAATTGGACACAAACTCATGATGAGTTTTTCATTGCACAGATGGATGAAGCAAATTAGTGTTTTTTTTTTTTTTTTTTTAGATGAAGGGTAACAAGAGTTGGGAATCTGGAGGTGCTAAAATGAATTTGTTCCAGAAAGGAAAAGGCAGTGTTTTTAGTGGGGAAAATGGAATTTAACGACAATCTGAGAGAGGGTGCAGAGTGGGAAAAAGTTTATGCCATACAGCACTTTGGTAATTTTTAAAGCATACATGATTTTAAGCTTATAATGCAGAACGTCTATAGACAAGTTGAGAAATGGATATCTTACTGTAAGTTCAGCTATAACTGAAGTATTATCTGTATTATCCTTTTTGTAGTCAAAGGACCCACGTCACATAATAAAACACATGTGGATTATAACTGTTAATTTGTGATGCAAATATAGAGCGTTCTTCCCTTTTTATGAAATTTCTTTTTAAATAATTTCTAACAGATTTTATATATCAATTTCCTTTTAAAAAAAAAAAAAAAAAAAAAAAAAAACAGATGGTGGTGATCAACAACTGGATTATTTCTATTGGACTCCCCAAATCCAATGAAAACCTCTCTCTGGAGATTGTGTTCCTATAAGGTATCCGTAGGCACTGGTTTGTTGAAAATGTGGGAATTGGGTGAATGGAGCTCAAAGGAAGTGCTGTTTGAAGGACATGAAATACTAAAGATTTTTTTTTTTTTTTTGAAGTTGTATATTATTATTATTATTATTATTAATAATGTTACTATTAATAGTTTAACAAAATGCAAAAATAAAACTTAAAAAAAAAAAAGAATTATATTAAGGAAAATGATATTCCAAAGTAATTCTTCCCTTGCTTTCTGTCATTCGAAAAAACCAAAAAGCAATCTTGAGGTTGACAGAGGGGAAGAAATATTCTTAAATGCAAACTGTACAGGAACTCCCAAACCTTGACACTTTGAGTTAGTCCAAGATTTTAATGCATGAGCTACAGGTGAATGCATTACAGCCAACACAACATGGGGCACTTGATTGTGTATTCAAAGATTAGTTGCTATTAATGTGTTTTTGTTCTATTTGCTAATACTTTGTACCACATCGTGTCAAACTGTAGCTCATGTACACAAAACATGGACTGGGTTGCAGTGCTGTGCTACAGGAATGGGATCACACGGTGTTGCACTGTTCAAGGTAGATGGGTAGAGATCTGCTTTTTTTTTTTTCTTCTTCTAATCATTTTTATTGACACTTGATTATCACTTGTTATAACTGTAATATTTCTGCTATTGTTACCATTACTCATCACTGTTTTTATTATTGATTAATAATGGTTTTAATGGCATCTCTTAACTTCAATGAGATGGTATTGATATGACTATTGAAAAATTATGGTGGCAGTGTTTAAACATTTAGCATTTTGATTAAGCTTTTTTCTTCACTTGTACTTTTGATTTTTTTTTTTTTTTGTGTTTTGATCTCCATTCTGTTTTCTTATACAGAAAAAAAATAAACAATTACGCATCTTTTGTTGACTTTTTTTTTAAAAAAAATTTATTCATTTCTGAATGAGGAAATAATGCTGGTGTCATTAACATAATGGACACCTTTTCAATGTATTCCATAATGACCGGGCAGTGGTGAACCCTGAAATCAGAAGGTTGCAAAGCACCGTCCCCACACTCTGCTCCCCAGGCGCCTGTCATGTTTACCCACTGCTCACCAAGTGTGATGGTTAAAAGCAGAAGACATATTTCATTGTGTGTGCTGTGCTGCAGCGTTTTACAATGACAATCACTTTTCACTTTCACTCATCCTTTCAGCGCGACAATGTGCTGAGACACTGGAAAACAATACATATTTCAAGGAAATGATCTGGTCCTTAGATCCCAGTTTGATCAATCGGTATAATATTAGTCAGGTATTCATGTTTTGGAAACTTATTAAGAGGCAGACTACCAATGTATACGTTACTAGTATGTGTATATGTTGAGAAGTATTATATAAAATTGGATAATGCATGTCTATATTGTTTTCTTATTTAGCTCAAAGTCACATACAGTATACCTCAATGGGCTTTGCCAGGATACAAGAGCAGGGCAGGTATGGATGTGGTCAAGAGAAAAGTTCAGTAGGTGTAATGACAAGGTTGGTATTAAAATATAATCCATAATTGGAAAAAGGATTTGTTCATGTTTGAAGGTATGTTATAAATTCAAATGATATGTTAAATCCAGTCATATTTCAATGATAACTTTTTTCCTTTCGGAACAAATTTACAATGCTTTCAATGCTTTCTTTTGAGAAAAAACACATAGAGCTCATTTTAATGCTGCTTTTGTAATATTTGCCTGATTTAGCAGTGCATGAATTATTATAATCTATGAAATATACCAGAGAGACTTATATGGGCAGGGATGTAGCATAAATTTCATAAAGCACTGTTAAGACTCCATTGCCAAGAGGCAGGGACCCTAAAGGAGATTTGGCTTAGCATCGCTGTGTTATGTTTGATTCACATTTCGGTGTGATCCAAACCGATCCATGCATCAAGGAATCCACTCATCCAATAACTGGCTTAAGAAAGGTAAGATAAGAGGTGTGGTGCTCAGTCCTGCTGAGAACATGTGGTTTGAGGCAGTTGTGCACATGGAGCCACTATGAGAATCCAGTTTTTTTATTTTTCATGACCATTTACATTCTGGGTAGAGAGAAAAATATAACAGCGCAACATATTTGCATTCCATTTTCCATTTTTGGTGGTCCAATCCAGGCATGTGAGCCCTGGAGCCTCTCCCTGAACAGAGTGCCAAACCATTTCCAGGGGAGGGGAGGGGTGGTATACCACAAATCCATTATTTAATACTTGACAAGACCTAAATAAAATCATATTTGGTGCAGGTATGTGCTTTACCATTGATTATGTACCACATATTAAATTTTTACACCAAAAAGCAGTAACATTTAAGTAATGCATGTTCGATTGCCCTGCTTTAGTGCACTAAATAAAGAACCTTAGTTGCCATAGTTTCCAGTTGCTTATGATCCAAATCATAAGGACGGGAACCGTGCCTGATATGCTGATTTTGGCCGCACATTTACAACGCACAGCCCAACTCTGAATGAATGGAAATTAGCTGCGTGTCGTAACCGTGACAGGCACATGCGTTGTCGAATCACAGTTGCGGCTGGTGAAGCCAACTAGACAAAGCGCTAGAAATGCACTCGCGCTCAGCCAATGAGGTGTCCCAAAACCGGGCGGGGCGTGTCCAGCGGCCCAATGCGACGAATCGGCGGCCGAGTTCGCGCCCGCAGTGATCCGAGGCCCCTCCCCCCGGCGTCCATTTCTGTTCTGGAAGACACGGCGCTCGCCGAGGAAATCGTGTCTTTTCGGAGTCGTTTTCGCGCAAATGTGGGCCACAGCGAGTCGCGCTCCGCCGTCCGAGGCCCGCTAGTGCGAAAGCCCGCCGAAGTCGTCGTGAGTTTTGGTTTTGGGGAGCGCGCGCTGGCCCTTGAATTCGAGGCGGGCCTTTAATTCCCATTTTAACTTTCCCGAGCGGCGTTTTCCGCCGTCCGTCCGCCCCCCCCCCCCCAGCTCACCCCCGCCCTGTGCGAGTAGGGGCCTGTAGTGTAGCGGAGCCACGAGGCGCGTCGGACCAGCGGG
Organism: Denticeps clupeoides; assembly: GCF_900700375.1. Lineage (NCBI taxonomy): Eukaryota > Metazoa > Chordata > Actinopteri > Clupeiformes > Denticipitidae > Denticeps > Denticeps clupeoides. The sequence continues at coordinate 26,881,934 of NC_041708.1, read as the reverse complement.
AATCGGGCGATGGCGGAGTTCGGTAACGGGCTGGCGGAAGAGTCTCTGCTGGACTCGGACCCAGGGCATCCAGAACTCGAAGACCCGGGGGTAGGCGACGAAGAAGCGGGGCTAGAGGGAGAGGCCGCCATCGAGGACCCGGTGAGTGAAGGGCGAAAAATTCCGCCGGTTTCTTTGTCTCCCGCGAAGCGCTCCGTGATGCGTCCCGGGCAGCACGGCGCCACATGCTAATTTGCTTCGTCAACGGACGTTTTCCGCGCATTCGCTCAGCCACAATACACGCCGAGAAACTATAACGCGCCCGTCGGAGTGTTTCCGCCATTGTGGCTCGCCTGGCGCAGTAGAATGCAACGGTGACATGGCGCGGTTTCGGCGGCCATTTTGGCGCAGCATCGTTTTGGGTTTCTCTGCGCCAGAACGGTCGACCTAGTGGGGAGGAGAAAAAAAAGAAAAAAAAAAACCCGTCGCAAAAATGCGAGACGGGGATGTAAGAGACGGGGGCGAGGGCAGGACGGGCCGCCATTAGCCGCAGTAAGTGTGACCGTATCCGCCGCTGAGAAGGGACGAGGTAAACACGCCTCCTTTCTTATCCGAATTTACCCACGCTAAAGCGAACACGTGTGAGCGACGTGCGAGTAAAGACGCCATTTGAGACGAGATTTTTTTTTTCTCGCAAGGTCTAGATAGCGTTGTGTTAGCTAGCAGGATGGCTAGCCGACTGTATGTTAGGGCTTGTCGGGAGCGTTATGCGGCACACTGTGTCTGTCCGGGTTTTATTCTTTCACGCGCGGTGGTGTCGTCTTGTTAGCCGTTGAAAGGGGCGATTCGGTAAAATAGCAAACTTGTGTTGAAATGCGAAAAAAAATTACATTTCTGAGGAAATAGACAGTTGATTTTAATGTTAATATTTTTATATACATTGTGCATCCATGAAGAGTGCACATATCGGCTAATTCTTTGTATGAACGTCGGGGGCGTGATTAAGACAAGGGGTGCGGTACTTTGCCTGATGCATCATTTTCTTATTTTATCAAATGGCATATAACACAATGCTCCTGCTGAATATGAATCCGCGTATTAATTTTACTTGCCGGAGATGTAATTTTGATTCGTCGTTGGAATGTGGCATGCGGCGTGTGTGTGTGTATATATATTATTTCACCGCGTTGCATGGCAGCGCATCTGGAGCGGCTCCCGCTGCCCTGCATTGCAGCACCGCCATGGGTGTAGACCTGAATCGTGAGGAGAGTGTCTTGTCTGTGGAGATGCCATCGTGCATGTAGTGGTGCAGCGGACGTGTCTTGCTGAGTGGACTGTTTGGAGAGCATGGTAATGACGAATGGGTCTGGTGTACCTTCTCCCAGCCTTTGGCCAGAGGATGCTTGGGATGTGATGCTCTGGCATGACAAATTCTCTTAATTCTTAGGGAAACATAAAATTTCATAGAAGGTGTGTTTTTGCTCTGTCTTTGCCTGGATGGGAACCACGTTATATATTGGATGAGTCGCTTATGTGCTTGTTAATGTTTTTTTTTTTTTTTTTTTTTTTTTTCTTCTTCTCTCCCCTATTTACTTGACAGGAGCTGGAGGCAATCAAAGCCCGGGTGAGAGAGATGGAGGAGGAAGCGGAGAAGTTGAAGGAGCTACAGAACGAAGTGGAAAAACAGATGAACTTGAGCCCTCCACCTGGTCAGTGTGTGGCATGTATGGGATTGCTGTAGGGGCAAAAGTGACTCGGGGAAAATGGTGGTGGTGCGCATCACGTGCTGAATGGTCGTGGTAATTCGCGATTTTGCGTTGAAATGCAGCGGCGTGTGTGCTAAGTGTAATTGTTTTAAAAGTGTACTTTTTTGTGTTCTTAGCTGGTCCTGTCATTATGTCCATTGAAGAAAAAATGGAGGCCGATGGAAGGTCTATTTACGTCGGAAATGTAAGCTCGATCCAGTCGCCTTTCTTTGTGGTACGGCATTGTATAAATTCCGGATTTTTAATCGCACCCCTTTCCTTCAGGTTGATTATGGTGCCACTGCAGAGGAACTAGAGGCTCACTTTCATGGCTGTGGTTCGGTCAACAGAGTCACTATTCTGTGTGACAAGTTCACTGGGCACCCCAAAGGGTAATTAGCAGCCATGTTCTTCTGTATATTTTTAGAACACAGTAGCAGACAAGTGGGACATTTTAGGGTGTAGTGGTAATTATGTATATTATAATGCAGGAAAAAACACTTATTGATCTTAAAATTACAGACTTTCTATATTGAATCTGCATATGTTTGTTAATTGTGCTTAACAAATATTCTTCGGTAAAATTGTTCTATGCTGATTAGACATAAAGCATGTCATTTAGAATTGATGCAGAAGTTCTGACTGCTTTCATAAAAGCAGCACCTTTTTATATAGAAGTGAACATTTCTGGTGACTAGATTAGATCTTGACCCCTTGAGAGCCATCATAGATTGTGTACCAACAACACCCCCCACCCCCATTCTAGAGTAGTTGGTAGCGATTTATAAAATAGATTCTAGAATAAAGGCCATGATGTTAGTTTCTATTCATTAAAGACTCGAATATACTATCAACATCAAATAAAAGTATGAATCGTTGTTAATATGCATGTCATAGTGTTTGATTTTAATCATTCAGATTAGCAATTTACCCTTTTATTAGAGCTAGTGCCTGACGTCACTGATTACACAATGAAGGCTGGATTATGACTACAGACTCAGACCTTGTCCTCGTCTGGCCTTTTCTTTTTTGGTAAACTCTTTTTATGAGGTTTGCTGATGAGACTTCTTGGGATGAGTAATTTGGATTCTGGTTCTGTTTTCAGGTTTGCATACATTGAATTTGCAGACAAGGAGTCTGTGCGGACAGCAATGGCGTTGGACGAGTCCCTGTTCAGAGGAAGGCAGATTAAGGTGAGTCCTTGCATGGGGTGCCATTGGTGAAATGAAGACACTTTAGCTATATTTAACTTCACGGAGCTGCTGTTATCGGCATCTAATTTAAATCTGCTTTTATCTAAACCTTTAAATCTGTAAATATTGTCCTTTTTTACTCTACTTTCAAAAAATCTGACTAGGTTGGAGCCAAAAGAACAAACCGGCCGGGTATCAGCACCACAGACCGTGGGTTCCCCAGGGCCCGCTTCCGCTCACGAGGTGGAAGCTTCTCATCTCGAGCACGGTACTACAGTGGCTACACGCCACCCAGAGGAAGAGGACGGGCCTTCAGGTGAGCTCTTCAGCATCGCCACAAGCCCTGAAGCGTACATTTTATTTTTTTCAACTGATCGTGGCAGTGAGGAGGAAGGGTCTAAGGCAGTGAGTGGGAGATGTGTATTGGGCATAGAAAGATAAGGAGGCGAGTACTGAGGGGTAGGAGAAGAACTAGGTAATAAGTTCATATTTTTTATAATTTTTTTTTATTTTTATGGCCATGTCTACACTCAACATTTTAAACTACTGGAGTTGTCGCTTCACATTTTAGAACTGCATTGGCGTGTTCTTAGATTGTGTGAAATAAGCACAGAATGCTCTTTGGTCACACGTTGCTTAGAATCTTTGGTAGTTTAGAGGTTTTGTTTAGACTTTATAGCAATGTTGTTTCAGGAAGTTCCTGCATTTAAAAACGGGAAAATTAATATATTTTCAGTGTTGGTAGCATCTTTTCTGGCTGGTTATCTTGTTTAGGACATGTGGACCGATAGGCCAGTAGGTCTGCTTATGTTGCCTGTAGCCATGGGTGTGTTTCAAACGTTCAGCCTTTTCCATGGATGCAGTGTGTGTTCATATCGCATCATTTCCACTGGCTTCTGTCTAGTTCATCACCTCTGCTTCTGTGTACGTACATGGACAAGGCTGACCTTGTTTGTTGGACTTTTGAGGGCAGTTTAGGCTGATCACGAGACTCTCATCTCCCTTCTAATTAGAGCATTGTTTGTGAGCAGCAGTCCAGCGGGTTAGTTTGATGAGAAGCAGGCCGGGGGAGGTGGAGTTTTACCTGTGTTATGTGTGGGTGTGGTAGGCGTAATTATTATTTTTTTGTCAAAGTCTGTCTGTCTCTCATTTAAGTGGGCTCTGTGGAGGGTAATGGTGGCTTTTTTTTTTTTTTAGCATGATTGAGATGGTGGTTTGCTTAAGTGTTTAACTCTTTGTGTATTTTGTTTGTTTCAAGGGTAGGCTTTGCAAAATAGTTTTGTATTCTGTACTTTGTTTATGGGCATTAGATATGTATGTATGAATGTTTAATTGGTGTCCCCACACACACACACCTATAGTTTCAGTGTATATGTTTGGTTATAATGTTGTAATGCACATACTGTGTTAAATGATCCTGTCATCCCACCCAGCATCACCGGCTTAACTGTGATTGGCTGCTTTCCCCTCCTCTCCTCTGTGTTGCCTGTCACCTTTTTAAAGCATGCCTCTTTTAGTCTGTATTCGTCTCAGTCTTTACAAAAGCCTGCCCCCTATGTACAAAAAAGGTGCAGTGGACCAGTGTGCTGTGCACAGGGATCCTGACCGTCCTCCTTCAGATCTCCCTGGGGCGGTCTCTCCCTTTCTGTCCCTCACTGTGAGCTGAGGGGGGTGTCCCTGTCACTGTGGTTTTTGTGGAGCTGCCTTGTGTGTGAGTTACGGGATCTGCAGAGAAACACACACACAAACCGAGCTTTCAAAACCGCAAGGATTTTGGAACATGGCATGAACATTTCAGATTTTTTTTTTTTTTCCTCCAAAGAGATTAAACCTTTTGTAATATGCTATATGGCTCATGAGACTCAGAAATCCAGTAACTCATGTTTGCTATGGACAATCAAAATTGATAAGGTGTGTAAGGTTTACCTCCTTGAATTATATTGTAAAAAAACAAAAATTGAAGATGTGCTAGCATAGTCGTCTACAATATTTTTGCTGGTGGAGAATATTAATCAGGACACTCCTCAATCGTTGACCTTAATTTTTTCCACTTATTTTTATTAAGTGCATTGTGTCTGACTTACAATGCACTGCAGAACCTGAATGGTGTGCTGCTGTGGGCAAGCTGGGCTCTGTAAGCATTGGAGCTCCACTTGGGTACATGAAGCAGCGTCCACTCCCAGAATGGACTGTTCATTCCTGCAGCCTGACTTTGACCTCAGTACCCAAGCACGGATTTTCTCCTCCAGTCAGAGCACCTCGCTGTGAGGCACTGGAGCTTAGTCACGGGCGGGGAGGGGGTGTTGTGAGCGCAAGGCAGTGTATGTGCTTTCATGGCTGTCGGAATGGATGTCCATGCATTATTTGTGTGTGTGTGTGTGTGTGTGTGTGGAGTGAGAGAGAGAGAGAGGAGTTTTGTGTGGGCTGCCTGATCTGTGTGTGGGGCAGGAACGTCTGTCCCCAGGATCTCTCCCACGGCGACCTCAGGAGCTGCCCTCACTCAGAGAGAGAGAGAGATAAAGAGGGAGAGAGAGTGCCTTCACTGCCCCCCCACACAGCCACACACTAATTCTGTAATAGCTGCACACCACTCTACTGTCAGAGGACCTCCTCCTGGCGTCCTTCTGTCTACACACGTATACTGTGATTTAAAAAAAAAAAAAGAAACAAAACAAAAATATATATATATATCCTCTTACATTTAAAGCCATTCACAGCCGACGATGGTATACATTATCAGGAATTGGTGTATACCTCTGAATGATGGACAAAGCACCTTTGACCTTAATGCCCCTGGCACCAACACATATGTACACACATGCACACACACCAATTGGTGTCACTTAATCCTTAAATAAGCCAAACACATTCAAAATATTAAGGAAAGAAAACTCACCCTCTTTTTCTCTCTCTTTTCCAGGGGCCGAGGGCGATCTACATCGTGGTATTCCCCTTACTAATGTCCCCCCCCCAACCTCTTTACTATCATCCCCCTGTCCCCATTCAAAAAAAAAAAAAAGAGAGAAAAAAATGTCTCCAAAAAAAAAAAGAAAAGAAGAAAAAAAGAAGAGAAAAAAAAAAAAAGACGGAAAAAAAAAAGTTTCTCCTGGACAGACTGACTGGCCGCAGTGTGCGATTGTGTGTGCGCGTGCGTGTGCGGAGGTGGTGCGGTCATTCCTGGTAAGGTATAAAATGGCCATGGGGGAGATTCGGTGGCGTTTCTTTGTCCTGTTTATCTTTTGAGAAGATGATGTTATCTCAGGCTGCAGATGTCTCTTTTGTCTGGCTGTGACCCTCACACCAAATACAGCCCCCCTTATGTTGCGTTCAAACAACAACAAAAAAGCAAGGAAAAAATGTTTTAATTATTGTAATGTGCATATGTGAACCTCCAATAGCAAGAATGTTATTTTTTCTTTTTTAAGTTGTGGTATTGGAGTATTGTTTCTTTTCCTTTTTCTGTTCTTGTGTTTCCTTCCCTCCCCCCACTTTGCTCTTTGAAGTTACCACTCACCCCTTCTTTTTGGTTTTGCCTTTTTCTCTCCATCCCTCGTTCACCAGTGCTCCTCCACCTCCACCATCGGCCGGCCTCCGGTGTCGAGTGGGTCCCCTCTTGCCTGTCATCCAGGCCCACCTTCACCTTACAACAGCATGGCCTGATCTGCAACTTTTTTTTTTTTTGTTTGTTTAATTCTTCCTCCTCCTCTTCGTTCATCTCACACACACCCTTCCCTACCCCCAGTCTCCCCCTTTCTCTCTCTCTATATATTAGACCACTTCTTGTCGTTTCAGGTTTCAGGACCAGTGGAGGCTGACTACCCCTCCTCCGGTGGCGCCGGCGCCCCCCACTGTCTCGGCAGCGTCTCTCTCTCTCTCTGCTCCTGCTATGCACACTCACCCCATCCTATCTGTGTGGGGGGGTGGGGGAGGGGGTCAGGGCGACCACCGGCCCACCGCGGGTGGCATTTACTATAACAGCAAGCGCTGAGGCTTGTAGGCACACACACAAACACACCCAGCAGGCACACGCAACACTCATCCACAACACGTTTATATATATAAATATATATATAGAAAGAGAGAGAGGACCGAACCCCAGTAATGGCGGTTTATTGTGAGTGAGGCACAGAGGTGTGGATAGGGGTGGGGAGGGTTCCAGGGCCCTGGCCCCTGTCTCTCTCTCTCTTTTTTTTTATTATTATTTTTTTTTTTTTTTTGTCTCTCTCTCTCCCTTCCCGTCAGTGCGCAATGCAGACATGGCACACTGGAGGAGTTAGGAAAGGGGTGATAGGTATTGGTATATTTAAATATTGGAGAGCAGGGGCAGAGCTTTTATTTTGGGGGTTGGGGTGGGTATGTGTGGACAGGTTTTTTTTTTTTTTTTTTTTTTTGAGACTGGGGGGCTGGGTTTGAACAAATAAAAGAGAAAAGATGTTTTGCTTTTTTAATTTTATTTTTAACCCATGAGTCTGTAATTAGAAAAAAAATAAATAAAAAGAAAATTGTGTAAAAACAACATGAGTTGGTGTTTCTTTTTTCCCCTTTGAGGAAATGTCTCTAGTCCAATTGGGCCCAGGCCAGTGGCAAATAAAGTTGGAAAATATTTTTGTCTTATCATTCTAGGCCATTACAAAAAATACATTTGTTCATTGTGTCCCAGTTCTAGGTACCATTTCTTTAATGCTCTGGCTTTTGTTTTACAATTTTTAAAAAATATTTGTAATATTAATGATTTGGTTCATGGGCTTGAAATGTGTTAAAAGAAAAAAATCTATATAAAAGCTTTATTAATCCTGAAGGAAATTGCTTCTCTGCTTTTAACCATTACTCTTGGTGAGCAGTGGGCAGCCGTGACAGACGCATGGGGAGCAGTGTGTGGGGACACTCAGTGGCACCCTGGTAGATCTGGATTCGAACCAGCAACATTCTGATTATGGGGCTGCTTCCTTAACTGCTAGGCCCCAGTGAATAGATTTCACTGACTAGCATCTGATAGTGTCTGTTGTCTTTGACATATTAGCCATACAACTGATCTCCCTTGCTCAGTTCTCTCAATAGATGCAGATAAAGCGTTTGATAATTTTAGGCCATTTTAGATTACTTTAAACTAGGCACACATATTGTCAATATTATCAAACCCATCCCCAATGGTTTATACAAGTGGCACAAAAAAAATCGGGTAACATCCTTCTGTTCTCCCTATTTCTTTTAGTAATAGAGGACACCATATATCATTATACACTGATTATATTCTGCTCTATGTTTGGGGATGCAGGAAGCAGCCCCGTAATCAGAAGGTTGCCAGTTCGAATCCCGATCTGCCAAGGTGCCACTGAGCAAAGCACTGTCTGTCCCCACACACTGCTCCCCGGGCGCCTGTCATGGCTGCCCACTGCTCACTCAGGGTGATGGGTTAAATGCAGAGGACAAATTTCACTGTGTGCACCGTGTGCTGTGTTTCACATGTGACAATCACTTTTATCTACAGTTGATTTATTTAGCTCACTCTCTGGATATAAAATCAATTAGACTATATCACTAATATATTGAATTTCAGCCAGATCCCCTACACCCCGGCACTCAAATATCCCAATAGTAATACAATTTAGATTCCTTGACGTCAACATCGTTCTTTCCATTTGTGACATATATTCCTTGAACGTTCCGCAGAGATGACAGAACTGAGAAGGTTCTAGATCACTGCCTTAAGCTGCCAAACTCTCTCCAAGCCTGAGCACCAACAATTAAAATTGACTTGTTTCCTCGTGTTAATTTTTTACTCCTCTATGATTCCCATGGCACCTCCAGCAGGCTACTGGAAAAACGTTCCATGCAGATAGTATCCAAATGATTATGGTCTGGGAAGAGGACTATTGAAATTAAAGACCCTTCACTGAGAAAGAACTTTGGGAGGTTTGGCTCTACCAAACTCAAACCTCTACATGGTTTAACATTGATCACTCCACTTGGAGACTAATTGAAGAAAATCTTGCACAACCAAGTTATATCACAGGTGGCTCCTATCATTTCCTATTTGATTAGAACTTGCCATAATATAATGAAACACAAATAAAGAGCTCAAATGCCACCAGTAATTTTCCTCTCCTGATCGGTTCTGTACCTACTGTACTGTAGGTTCTGTACACAGGGTGACACAACAAAATGTGTCCTCTGCTTTTAACCATCACCCTTTGTGAGCAGTGGGCAGCCATGACAGGCGCGCGGGGAGCGGTGTGTAGGTACGGCAACCTTCCATTAACGGGTCTGCTTCATTACCCACTAGACACCACTGCCCACTGGAATAGGGGGTTTGTGTTTTGAAAGACCTATATGATAACAATAGCCTATGTGCTTTCAGTGATCTGCAAGCTAAATATGTATTTTCGGGTTCTGCGTTTGTCTTTTACTTGCAGTTCAGATCAACCATGAAGGAATGTCCCATGGGGTTCAGCACTTCCAACACACCCTTTGCATACTTTATTCACCTCACAGAGACAAACACGAAGGATAGTGTCAAAACCTTATGCATTTTTTTTTCTAATCCATGTGTGCGTTTAGGTGCATAGGGTGTATGGACAAAGAACAAGTTGGGATACAGTATGGGAGGATTTGCATGTTACACCCAAAAAATACTCAAGATATATGCATAGGATGTATTTAGCTCCCAGGAAATGGCATTCAATGATATTGATCTCATCCCCAAATTGTGACTCAATGTTCCTCGGATCTTTTATGAACGCCACAGTCTGTCTGCTTTTTGGAGACATGCTTAAAGTCAAAATCCCACTGTCATAAGCTTTACTTTTGCTTAGTGATGACTCCCCTTTTGATTTTTCCGTACAGCATACTCTGGTCTGGTCTGCCCTGGCAGCAGTGGGCCAACTCCTCAGATATAATTATGATGGAAAGACCCATGAACTGATTACATTGTTTGTGCATTGGATGCAGCTTACTTTTTATTTAAAGAAAATGTGCAGTTTTTGGTTTCTTAAATAATCAAGTTTTGTTCTTCAAACAGGTTTGACCATAAAACTGAATTTATTTGTTGCTCTGTAAGAAACATCACTGGTCTTCCTTGCTGAGCCTCGGGTTCTACTTGCGCTTTTTGAAAGCTGTGGGGGAACAGATAACCATGAATAAACTATTTAGGTCACAAATCAAGAACTAAACACAGAGCTACATGCAATTAATTTGAAATCAGATGCTGATAAATATGCAAATTCTGACTTGCTTATTCAAACTACACAATTTATGCACGATACATTTTTTTAGACAATGCATCTGATTAGAAAGGCATCTTATATTTGTACTACTTTCTTAATACAAAGTAATGTATGAGGAATATTTTTGTGTTAGGATTTTAAAACCAGTGAATGGAAAAACTCTCTGAACACCATGTGTACATTATGAATTTAGTCTCACTTTTCCGTTTTGTATTCTTCTTCATCAGCTTCTTCTTTTTGGACCGGGAATGGTCCACATCCTGTAGTAAGAGTGGGACATTTTAATGTCTAATTACTACTAAGCAAAGCTAACCTTTAGTTAAGCTTACCTGTCCCTCACCACCTGTCAGTGCCGTGATGTCACTGAATCGTGTGATGCTGTTCAGCTGGGATGTCATTCCCACAATGCCTCTCTTCCGTACTCTCTCCTCCCGTGTCATGTTCAGACGCACCATCATGGCCTCCTCGTAATTTTTCCTGTGGATCAGGATAGTCTTAAGTTCAATTTTATCCATTGGTTAATAGGGTTAGGGTTTATGACAGATGCACTACTGACCTGTGGAGCTCCTCACGACTCTGGCGATCTGTCTGAAAGTCGCTCCGATCACGGATTTCCTCAGGAGCATCGCTGTACTGCTGCCGAAGTTCCTGGATAACGGAGCTGCGCAGGGCAGCGCGGCGCTGTTTATCCGCCGCCTCCTTTTGCCTATCTGCCTCAGTCAGGTCTCCGTCTGCCAGGGAGAAGGGGGTTAAAGAGGTGGCAGACCAAACACTAACCACAAACTGTTGCCGAAGAGCTCCAATCAATGGATAAAGTCCATACCATAATGCATTGGGGCAATTCGTGGTGGAACATATCTTCTGCTGGTGGGGTCCCTCTTGCTAGAGTCGTTTGGTTTGGATTCAGGGTCGTCATCATCTTCCTCATCTGATGCTTCAGGCTCACTGAGCTACAGACAAGGTGGAAAACCACAGTTGCTTCTAAACAGCATAACACTACAATAGCACGCTGGTGCTCCACTTACCTTGCTAATTAGGTTCTCGGGATTTGGGCGAAAGTGTAGGGGGTCGTCTTTGGCTAAGATGTGAAATAGAATAAACATTAAAGCCATTTTAGAATACAGAACATGCATGAACCTTTGGGATGAAATGGGTAAAAAGTCTCATTACCCAGGCTTCCTGTCACAGCCGTTCGGACCAATTTGTCAATCTGGTACTTCAACTTATGATCCAGCGGACGCATCTTCTCCAGCACCTTCTCAAACAAATGGCTTATTGTTTACAAATAACCTTCAGTTTATACCTGTTGAGACTATAAAATACAATTACATGTACAGCCCTCAAATTCTTAAAACAAATATCTGTCAGATGCAAAGAAGTATAACGTCTCATCACTTTGGAGTAGATCTTATGTGATTCTGCCAATTACTTGAGATACAGCATGATGGGTCTTCAGAGTGTTGAAAAAAATTATAAAGCTTCTAAGGGATCCTTAAAGGACCCCCTATCATGACGATTTCACATTGTGAGATTATTGAACATTAATACATTAATAATACGTTCCCCTAGCCTGTCTACGGTCATGCAGTGGCTAGAAATGGCAATAGGGGTAAAGAGTGCTTTGGTCATTCTGCTTCACTGTTCAGAGAGCGGCAGCTCGGAAGGTCTGATTTGAAACCTGTCATCTTATGTTGTGATAATGTGAAAGGTTACCTCCTGTTTCTCATGCTGATTCCACCCAGAGAATTTCCTACCCACCCCTCCCCTAAAAAGAACTCCACCGACTGTCATGACTTCCAAACATGTGAAACACTGCAGTTACTCTGTGATTATATGTAAAAAGGAGCACAAATATATTTTTTGTCATGTGAAGAACAAGTGTGTTAATCAAATTGTCTCTGGAAAAACACTGACATGAATTTCTGTCTGCACCAAACATTGTGGTTGTGGTGGTGGTAGTAGCCTAGTGGGTAACACACTCGCCTATGAACCAGAAGACCCGGGTTCGAATCCCACTTACTACCATTGTGTCCCTGAGCAAGACACTTAACCCTAAGTTGCTCCAGGGAGACTGTCCCTGTAACTACTGATTGTAAGTCGCTCTGGATAAGGGCGTCTGATAAATGCTGTAAATGTAAATAAAAATGAATGGTGGTGTTGACATCATTTACGTGAATGCCCGCTCACTTCTGTAGGCCGCTTTGCTCCTCATCCCACCGCTCTTCTCCTCAATAGCCTCATTTAAAGCTACACACACACCAAAAAGGCACATCCTGGGGAAATGTCATTGCGGGACTGGCTAAAAGTGGCTGTAATTTCAGAACGAGACTTCAGATACAGTATTAGGGGAACCTACACAAAAGCAAAAAATATACATCATGTCAGGGGACCTTTAAACGTATTTCATGTTTGACCTTTTGTCTCTCCAGGTGGACTGTTTCTGTGACTGATATAGTTGTTTGCTACATGTTGTAAATGTGAAAGTGAAATGTGTCTCTGCTTTTAACCATCACCCTTGGTGAGCAGTGGGCAGCCATGACAGGCACCCGAGGAGCAGTGTGTGTGTGCTTTACTCAGTGGCACTTTGGCGGTTTGGGACTCGAACCGGCAACCTTCTGATTACGGGGCTGCTTCCTTAACTGCTAGGCCACCACTGCGTACGCGTTGTCTAAAATTCTTCTAACACCAGGATAGCAGCGAGTCAGAAGTACAGCGTTCACACACACTGGGCACAGCAGTCAAAACGCTGGCCATCAGATGCCCAATCTAATAGCATCCTGCAACACACTAAACAAGTCAGGATCTGCATGAAGACTCACCGTTCTGACAGTGACAAGCCTGTGGATGGCGCTGTTGGCCTTCAAACTCCCTCCCTCTGCTTTAACACTTATCAGATGGGATAAGTCTTGCAAATAAAACAGAAGCATCTGGTACCGAAGGTCCAGAAACGACAAACCCTACAATAAATAAAAAACTTTTTAGTTTTAAAACAGGCCAAAATTTTGGAAACACCTTCTCATTCTTTATTTTCATGACCATTTACATTGGTAGATTCTCACTGAAGGCATCAAAATTATGAATGAACACATGTGGAGTTATGTACTTAACAAAAATGAAATAACTAAAAACATAATTCTTCAAAATAGCCGGCCTTTGCTCTGATTTACTGCTTTACACACTCTTGCCATTCTCTCGATGAGCTTCAAGAGGTCGTCACCTGAAATGGTTTTCCAACAGTCTTGAAGGAGTTCCCAGAGGTGTTTAACACTTGTTGGTTCCTTTGCCTTCACTCTGCGGTCCAGCTCTGGTGACTGTGGAGGTCAGGTCTCCACTTTTTGTTAAGTACATAACTCCACACGTGTTCATTCATAGTTTTGATGCATTCAGTGAGAATCTACCAATGTAAATGGTCGTGAAAATAAAGAAAACACATTGAATGAGAAGGTGTGTCCAAACATTTGTCCTGTACATCAAACAGAACAATTAGCCAATCATCACTGGGTTACAGTTACCTTGGAGGTTTGAAAGGCCTTATCCTGCACACGTTTGAGAAGATCTCGAACATGGCTTGTTACAGAGGCAACCTATATTCAGTCAGAGGGGTAATGGAGTTACTGTTAGCTGCCGATATCAGAAAAACAAACAAACAAAAAAAACGCTTCATAGGCCAACAACTGGAAACGCTAACCACTAGGACGTCTTAAGAAGCTTACTTGTTCCGTGAGCTCATTTAACAGACGCACAGCTTCAGGCAAGTCGCTACTGACCAAATCCTAAAGAACAGAGGTAACAAAGGTAACAAAGTTGCCGAATTACATAGAACAATATAAAGCACCTGCGTATTAGCCTGCTAGCCAGATACGCATAATAACTAATCTTGCGTTATTATCGAATTACATCAACCAATTTCAATTTTCAATTATTCAATAGAAAGTCAACATTTGAGGTGTTTTGTTAATAAAAAATACAAAAACAATAAACGGTTTTCAAATCGTGCGAACAACTCACGTTGTCCACTTCGTGCGCCGCCATTTTGTTCACTACGGCGAGAGAAAGGGAAAAATTGAAGCGCGGGGCCCGATAAAAGCGTTTCGTTTCTCCCCGAACAAGTTAGACCATGTCTAATGAACCCCCTGATTTTCTGTCGTCTTGAGAAATTCAAAGACAACATTTCAGTAAGAAACAGTGATCATTTAGGTGCAATTTAACAACCTATTCGACCTTAATCATGCTTCTTTACACTTGTGATTTTTGAAAGATACAAAAGTCTTCTATTAAAAAAAATCAGTGTTTAGTTGGGTGTTTGAGTGTTGAAGCATCATTAAACTATTTTGATTCATTTTACCAAATGTAATGCAATAAATTATGGTGGAAAACGTGTTAAGTGATTTCCATAATTAGAAAGTGAAACTTCAATTTCACTTAAGAATCTATTGTTCTTGTTAGGATATGTGCTCACAGTTGTATATGGTTAGAATTAATTGTATTGCAGACAATGAGAAGGCGCGACTTAACAATAAAACAACGAGGAAGTCACCACGGGCTGTGGGCGTTCCCGGGAAACAAAGTGAAGTGAAGTGAAGTGATTGTCACATGTGATGCACAGCACACAATGCACACAGTGAAATTTGTCCTCTGCATTTAACCCATCACCCTTGGTGAGCAGTGGGCAGCCATGACAGTCGCCCGGGGAGCAGTGTGTGTGTGTGTGTATGTATGTGTATATCCGTCCCTACGTGGTCCTTGCACAGCGAAAGCTGAAACGTCAACTTCTGCTGCTGCGGTAGCGACTCTCGCCAACAGTTCTATCTTCATCCAAAACTGTTTCCAAGTAAAGTAAATGACAAAACCAATTGAACTGACAATAGTGGCAAGAGCCATTACTTTAGCAGGACAATACAGCCATTTCCTTATTCAGCATATTTAAACCAGAGCAGCGAGGAACAGAGTGTTAGTGTTAGTGCAAATTTTGAATGGTGCTTATACTAGTTTTAAGGTTTAGTGACTTGGCATCAACACCAAGGTTGGGAGTTCAAATCCCTTGCGTGTGCAGAGTTTGCATGCTCTCACTGTGTTGGCGTGACATGCATCAAAAGGCATGCACAAGGTAAGTTGATGACTTGAAATTGTATGTGAGTGTGAGTGCCCTGTGGTTGGTTGACTCCCTGCCCTCCTCCACACACACACACACACACACACACACACAAATCACTGTTGGTGTACCCCTGGTGGACACACAACTTCATAACACAACTGGCAAAAATACAAGAATGTCATGCATTGGCCTACAATGGGAAAACAGTTTAATCTGGTGAAACGAAGTAAAAATGTCAAATACAATTAGTTTTATTCAAGACAAAACGCTGACATTACAGACTGCATGATATACTGCAATGGCAGAGATAAAAAAATGGATTCAATGGAAGTGAATGGGGCATTTTGGCCACAAAGGTGTTGAGAGGGCATTTAAAGGGTTAACCCCCTTTTTAAAATTGACAATCATTCTGGCTGTTAGAGCTTGTGGCATGAATTTTTCAAGGAAATCTTATTTTTAGACACAGCGCATCTTAGCTGTCATCCATACTCTGGGTATGAATGTTAGCACCTCTGGCACTCTTTGTGTACAAAAATGTACACATATAAAATCTGCCAGAAAATCAATATGGTTTTTTCATAAATCACTTAATCAACTTGAGCCCTTTACAAACATTCAATAATTTTCAGGATTTTAAAGTGAGTAAGTTTGTTTGTGAGGTTTAATAAGGACACATTTGATTTTCAGAACTGCTTGAATATCATTGTAAAGGGCTTCTGAGAAGGCCAATAAGGCCAACGGAGGTCCAAAAAAAAAAAAAAAAAAAAAAAAAAAAAAAAAAAAAAAAAAAAAAAGACAGTTTCCAGTGTTCTAACACTTACGGTCTGTTTAAATGAAGGTCACAAACACCTCGATGA
Organism: Denticeps clupeoides; assembly: GCF_900700375.1. Classification (NCBI taxonomy): domain Eukaryota; kingdom Metazoa; phylum Chordata; class Actinopteri; order Clupeiformes; family Denticipitidae; genus Denticeps; species Denticeps clupeoides. The sequence continues at coordinate 26,865,842 of NC_041708.1, read as the reverse complement.
AGAAACAAGACAAGTGAACATTTAAGAAAAAGCTGAACTTTTATTTGTAGGGACAAACTACTATCAAATGACTTGATGAAATTGACAGCTTTTAAACTGTTAAAAGTGAAAATATAAAAAGCAGCATTGGTTGCTCTGTAGTACCATTTAAGCAGAAATGTACAACATATAAGGCAAAAGTTCAGTAAGCAATGAAGGTCAAAACATACAATAATCATGACTAATAAATACCCATCATTTGAACTTCTTCATGAAAAGTGATACAATTTTTACAAGGAAAAAAAACAAAGAGTGCCCGCTTGGCCATGAACAGAAAAATTAGCCTCAAGGACAGCAAATAGAAACAAAAGGCAGAAACATTTTCAGAAGTGTACATGTTGCTGGTTGAAATGGCATCACACTCAGACTAACATATGTACGGGTCCCGCATGCATTATTATTATTATTATTATTAACTCCAAACTGGCAGCTTTGAACAGCCTGAACAGAGATTATGTACAGTCGAAGAGGATATGTATTTAAACTGAAAACAATAACTGAAATGCATCCTTGTAAATGATTTTTCTTCAAAATTCCACCTCAAAACAGAGGTCTGCAGGATGGTGGATAATACTTGTAAAGATCTGACAGGGTAAAAGGAATCATGGGCAAAACACAGGACCTTTGCATAATATGGTACAGGTTGCATAATATATGCAAGCTTTATTCACAAAAAGAGCTAAATCATTTACAGCCATAGTTAACATTATCAATTCTTTATGCCTCAACATGATGAGTACAATCAAATTTGGCTTAGCAAATTAACATAATTTTAGTTTAAGTTTGTATCTATGCCTGTAGTGTGGCCATTCAAAAGGCTATGACCGTCATAAGTATACTTTTTCTATATTAATATATTACAAATGTTTCAATCTTTGCAGAAAACTGGAATTCTTTTCTTAATAAAATAATTTGTCAGTGATACAGATTAGAGTTCTCTTTAAATTTACACAAATTAGTTACAAAATCTTAGTGTAAGACCCCTAGCTACATAATAGGCATTAACCGAGAGCCAAAGTTTGGATTCAGATGACCGTTAGGTTATTACAGTCCAGTCCAACAAACTGGGAAACATGGCTCACCGGATTAAACAGGCACATTATAGTAAACGTTCTTCCACATCCCTCTTTTTTTTATTGCCTACACTTGAATAAATTAAAAACCACTGAAGAATAATTTAGACAAATTTCCCCCATTCCATGTTTCCTGAAGGGTAAACAAAATGGTGTGAAAATTGAGGACACATCAGAAATGGTGCCGCCTGCTGGTCAAACGATGCTCCTCCAAAATTTATGAGAAATAAATAAAATAAAATAATAATAATAATAATAAAAAAAAATCATAGAACTTAAGGAATAAATAAAATAGTGATAATAGATATGAGAGTTATATTACCATTTCTCTGAATGTTTTACAGCTGGTCATCCTACTGGTGTGTAAAATAAATTAGTATATTTTTTTAAATAAAACAGTTCAGTTTTTCCCGCAACCTCCTGTGCTGTGTGCCATTTGCAACAATCTCTACTTCAAAACATCAAACCCCTCCACCTTATTGATTCATTTCACAGATAAAGTGCTGACTGAGGAGCAATTGGGGAAATGGAGTACCAATCAGACTCTAAGAGAAATCACTCTGGGGTAATTTGGAGCCCTCCAATAGCTTTATGGTCAAAACACCACACAGATCACACTTTAACAAGAATGGAAAAAGTGGCTCGAGAACCAGGCCTTGACGTGAGGCCGAGGAGAAAATGCTGGGATGACTTCGGAGGGGAAAGGGGGACTTCCTTGAATGCCAAATCAGAGTCCCATCCTAACAATGGACACAATACACCTTCCAAAGCTAGAAAAAGTCCCTGAGGTTCACTTTCAGCCAGGGTCAGAAGACACCCCCCCCCCGTGCCATTCCTCATGTCCTAAATACGATCGGCAAATCAATCTCAGAAGGAAACCAAACTGGGTACAACGAACTCTAGTCTAGGGGTACAGATAATACAAAAAAAAAGATTAACCTGACTCCTCCCTTCACACTAAATCTTAGTTACCATTCACGTGACTTTAAGAACTTTAGTACTGCTCAGCAACCCAATGCAAATTAGAAAAAAATCTCAAGTCACAAATTGTTCACATCCAAAAAAACAGTCCAGGGCCAAAGTTGGTGGTTCTGGTCAGACCTTCACAGACTCCATCACGGACAGCTTAATGGCTTCTTCCAGCAGCTGATTGTCTGAGAAGGTGGCGGGAGGCTCCGGCACGGATTCGGACAGGCCGATCAGAGACTCCAGGAGGCAGGTGCCCGGGTCGCTGGCCGGGGGAAGGCTGGGATGACTAGGCATCTGGAAATGAAAGAAGTTGTCCACGTGCTCATACTCCTTCAGGGAGTTGTACAGCGAGCTGGGTCCCAGGCAGGGGAAGCCATCGAAGAACTCTAGGTCGGACTCCGAAGACAGGCTGAGGTCCATGTAAGACGAGTGGTCGATGCTCGGGGAGGGCGTGTTGGGGACCGAGCCGCAGTGGAACAGGGCGTTGCCTTGGTTGGCGTTTTCGTCCAACACTTCCGACACCAGCGAGGACCGGTTGTCTGGCGTGTCCGTGTTTGTACCCTTCTCCTCAGAGGAGTCCCTCGTGCTAAAGATGCCGAACCCGGTCACATGTGTCAGCGATGATGACCCTGTCCTGGTTTGGCAGTTGTTAGGGTCAGTGTTAGTGGCATCGCTAGCCCCGCTGGTGATGCAGTCGTCACTGTCCGTGTCGCTGAAGCTGAGGATGCGCGTCAGACCGTGCTCGTCCACATCCAGGGGCGAGTTCTCGCCGGCCTCCACGTCCTCGCTGTGTCCGGACGAGCTGGACGAGTCGGTCATGTCGCTGCTGCAGCTGTTCTCCCCGGCCGCCGCCAGCTCCGAGTTGAAGTGGAAGGAGGGCGAGGCGGGCGGGGCGGGCGCGGCCGGGCCCCGCGCTCGCTCCTCCCGGTCCCGGGGGTCAGAGTGCTCCTCCAGCCGCTTCTCCAGCTCCAGCTTCATGACGGTGTGGATGTAGTGCGTGTGCACCCGGCTGGAGTTGAACTCGATGCGGCCCTCCGTGTTCCCGCAGCCGTCCTTTGTGCAGCCGCACGGGAAAGAGGCGTGGTCCATCTGCGCGCACACACACACACACACACACACAAAATGTCACATGAAACATTTTTTTTTTGCCTCTTAGGAAACAAAGCAATTGTTTGAAATCCCGGGTGTTGGGTGCGGCAGTTGTTTCGCGGCCCTCACCTGACACTTGATGCCGGCCAGGCTGCAGCCGCAGGTCTCGGGTTCGCAGAAGCCCTGGCAGTCGCAGCCGCAGTCCTCCCGCGAAAGACGCAGCTCGTGCAGCTGCCGCTTCTCCTCCTTGTCGATCTTCTTTATGCCGGCTGCCTTGAGCAACGAGTGGCGCCTTTTGGACGCGTACGGGTGCAGAAAGGAGCCGTCGTCCAGGTTGACGCTACTGATATCGATATCATCCTCGGGGATGTCGTCCAGCGTCAGCCTGTCAGCTTCTTCCGATATTAGGGTCCCGTTCTTTGTTAGCTGCAAAGAGACAGAATTTTTAGTAATTGAGTAAACTTTATTTAATGCAGTTGATGTATAGAACCATTCTCCTGAACTCACTTTCTGCTTGAGGGCATCCAGTTTCTCTTCTCTCATTCTGGTCATCAGTTTTTCCCGCCTCAAGTGGCGCTGCTCAACGGCAAACTCTGCCAGCGTGTACCTGCGCTGGGCCGTGTGCCTCTGCACCATGCCCAGGGTACAGCCCCCCCGGCTGGGGACGCTGGTGAAGCCCTGACACCGGGGGAAGAAGAAGACAGTGACCTTGTCGAACTGCACGTTGCCCCGCCGTGGACGCTTGGCTTTCTTCAGGATGGACATTGCTGTGGAGGAGACAGAAGTAAAGCAGATGTGGTCATTTTACATGAAGGCCTGAGGCTGCGATTCCACATGACACCACTAGAGGCCACTAGATACAAAACCAAAACATAAATAATATAAAAAAATAAATAAAATTTATTCAACGGTGGTTTGTTCCATCCTCTGACGCAGAAAGAGTACCTCTCAAGGTCATCTTGACTTGATATCGCAAATCATACACATTCCTTTTGATTCTCAATGAAGAATGAGGCATAAGCATCTGTATTAGACATTGTAATTATCTATACGGTCCAAAAACAGGGGTGGGGCGCCAGTGAATTCCACTGAGCTGCTGTCTCTTGTCTGACAGAGCGAGCCCCAGGAATTTCCCCTTGGCGGCAGCAGTGGTGGGAGCATCTAAAGAGAGGGTCCACCAGAATTCCAAACCAGTAAATTGAAGTTTTGTAAGTTTGATGCTTTTGACAAAAGGAACGGCAGCCAGAAATCCCTAGTTCTCAAGGAATATGAATTATATATATAATGGATGGCTCAACACCTTCATTAACACACTCACACACCTTGCCAAACAAAAGACCATTGCTGATAGTCTGCAACTAAAAGTTCCTCTCCTGGGAGAAGCACCTACCGGAGATTAAGGAAGGTCATTTTTCAGAGCAGTCACAGCATACAAGCAAACCATATGGGGATCTAAGTGCTCCCACATGTGGGAACAAGCTGAACAGTTTATCCAGGTTTTATTATAAATTCCACTTCCTCCTAGCAGGAATATGTTGTATGACTTTTTACCCTTTTCCAACGCAGCCCACCACCCCCTCAAAACCCTCAACATAAAACCACAGACTCACTGATTCTTATCATCTGTGTCCAGAGAGATGGATTAAGCATCCCTGGCCAGCTGGTTCACATTATGCGCCAAATATGATACAAAATTGGTACATACTCTCAGAAAATACTTTTTTTTTTAAATTAAACAAATGTCTAGTCTTAAATAAAAAATGACAAGAAAAATCCAAATCTACCGCATGGTACATCAGACATGCCTGAAGATGTAATGATTTACACAAGATTTCTGAGTCATTTTCCACTGAAAATAAAAACAAAACAATAACGCCATTTATTGAGCCATACGGTGATGCATTATTGCTTGTGCTCAGTATTGATGATAACTGCGATTATATTGTAATCATAATTATACTGTAGTGAATGGTCTTGTAATGCATAAAATCTATGTGGAAAAACAGTAGCATGAAATATTCATATATGACTGTTACACGATATTTTTGTGATTTTCACTCATGGTGTAAGTACAGGCACAGTCAGGTTCCAACTCGTTAGCAATCAGGCTTTATTGGCTGAAAAGGAAATTAATGTGTCACTGGGGAGAAAAAAAAAAAAAAAAAAAAAAAAACACTTGGAAACGGAGATGCTCCTTGGAAGCTCACCCCTCGCTCAACTTTTTGTCACGAAAAGCGTACAATCACAGCGTCAACCTCCCCCGCCATCTCCCTGGACACCTGTGCTGGGTTCGCGCCTGCCGCTCAGACAGGCCTGTGTGTGTGTTCTGGTGCAGCTGGCGCCCGCCCATGCTGGCCCCGCGCCCCGTCATCCTGGGAGCCTCACAACTGTTTGCCCTTCTTCCCTCACTGCTCGCACAACCCCAACCCCTCTCAAAAAAAAAAAAAAAAAAAAAAAAAACGAGTGGAGGGAGACAACAAACATATGTAGGACAGATCGCACAACCCCCCCACCCACCGCCTCCATTTTTTTCTTGCTGAGGTATCATTTTCAGAAACTGTCCCACTGCTGTTTCATTACAGTACAAGGCAACAATCTGTATTTGCATCAAAATGACAAGGTCGGTTTGACGACAGAACTACTTCTAAAGCAATTGAGAGCGTATCTACGCAGTTCCTTATCAGCTGGGACGCTTAGTGCCTCTCCACTGAGATATCTCAGCCAGCTGGCCGACCGACTGGGGATGACGACAGGGTGACAGCAAATCATAAAAAGGTGGGGCTGGGGAAAAAAAACCCACTGTGATACTCACTACTGTTACAAGGCATGGCCGGGGAACTTGGGTTGCTGGGGGTGGAGTCCAGCGTGTCGGAGTAGCAGCTCTCCCCGTCTGAGTCCCATCCCGAGTAGGCCGAGGATGAGAGGGATGAGGGCGAGGAGGAGTAGCATGGGTCCTCATCCACCTCCTGAAACTTCCTCTTGAGAACCCCGCTCATGGCGCTAGCGTTGGTGATCTGCAGCACAGAGAAGCACAACGGCAATATCGTTAATATCTTATGCGGGGCAGGCGGCGTTAGCACAGTCATTAACGCATCGGTCACGGCAGCAACTGTGTTATTAACACAGTCTGCAGGAAGAGAAGCCAGTGAGGTGAATTGTTAAGACAATGATATGTTTACTACCGCTGAATCAGTTTTAGCATCCTATTAAAATTGCCAGAAGGTTCAAATTTACAAAAAAAAAAAAAAAAAAAAAACATTACTACAAAATAAGATGCCCCCTCCAAAAAACAATTTTTTAAAATTAAATATCATATTTGGCGCCATCTACTGGTACAGCACTTTTAAAAAGAAGGCAATTATAAGATCACCACTTCCTCCAGACGCATTAAAAAAATAAATAAATACAAATAATTATATATATATATATAAATTCTTTACACATTACTCAATGCAAAACAAATAAGACATCTAAGACATCCTTACAGCCCTGAAAACCATAAGTAGAACAGGAAGCCATCAATCAAGACCAAGCCGACAATTACCAGACCCTTCAGTCCCTCGCAAATCCAATCAGCTGAACAAATACATTGATCCGCAACAAAGAGACAGGCTGGAGGCAATCAACTCTACCGCAAAACGAAGGAGACCCATCAGGAGTGCAGCCATCCCACTAAAACACATTCTCGTAGCAAATATGTTCAGGGTGCACGGGACGCATTTGTTATGCAAATCATCCTGCTCTGTTGCTTGGGAGAAGCAGCTTGTTCAGCGATAAAAATCCAAATCAATCCGGGAGGGGCAGGCTACCTCCCACCGGCGGCCCTGGTTGGAGGAGGCTGCAAAAAGGCTGCAGCCTCTACGACTGAATTATCTGTTTTTATTCCAGTGGAGGTCATTACTCTCCCCTCTCCCCCTCGCTCCCTGTCTGCTAGTACCCTCTGCAGCCGGCGCTGCCGCCTCCTCTGCTTCTGCCTCCAGACAGCCCCCATCAGCTAATTCACCAGAGGCACTGGAGTGAGTGATCTGTGATGGAGCAGCACTTCTATGCTGATGTGAATGGAGCTGAAGGAAATAAGCTAGGGATACACACACACAAATACAAAAAAAAAACCCCACACACACACATTTTCTCAAATTCTTTTCTCACAAGTGAACTAAATCCTCACTAAACCAAATTCAGACTAATATTTGGCCTTGCAGCTTTTTGATCTGGCAACGACACAGGCTTTATAAAGAACTGCAATACACAGCAGCTCCTGACCTTCGACCAAGACACCCACCCACACACCCACCAACACTTCCTCTTTCCGCATCCCTTCCATCACAGAGGCTGCCAGAAGAAGGAAAAAAATAAAACGCAAACAGACCCGGAGGCTAAGAGCACAGGTCCCGCTTTCAGCCGTTACAAAACGAGTGAGGAGCAGACGCCACTTGTTGGCAGATGATTAATAAGAAAGTTTCTAGAAAGCGAGAGAAGCATCAGCAGAAGGGCAGCAACAGCATTTGCGCCAACCAGGCCCCCCGCAGAGGTCCATGAGGAGGTTCGCTTTCTCACACACACACACACACACACACACACACACACACACACACACCACCGCCGCCACTTCTCGTGCTAATGAGTGTGATATTTTTAAACTTCAGGCACGGCGAGTAGGAGAGAGGGGTAGCGGCTGCACGCCCTAAATCCAGTTCATGTCCTCGCAGGAACCGCTCTCTCTCCAGAGGCCACACGAGGATGTCAGGCGGCGGGCAGAGTTCCTTCAAGGAACTCGAGACACAGTGTGGCTGACTGCTCTTATCGGGACGGGTTACACAAGCCTCGCCTTGGCAAACACAACAAATGGGCCATTTATTAAAAAAAAAAAAAAAAAAGAAAGAAAGAAAGAAAAGGAAATGGTCCTCCACGCGGCTGAACCTGCCTGGAAAACCACAGGCTTCAGTGCGGCAATGCGACTGATTATGCAAGAGGGAGGTCTAAGTGACGAGGGTTTAAGACAAGCCTCGGGGAACTAATTTCCTCCTCACATGGAAAAATTTATTTTTGCCGCCGATCACAGACCCAGGATCAGTCCCCACCCCCCCACTCGCTGTGAGATCTGCAGTAGAAACAGCGCTGCACTTAAGGAATGTACCGAATCCTGCAGGAGCTCCACATGGGGCCTTGCTAGAGAGCTCCGCCTCACTCCACTTTAACGCACGAGACACACTGTGGCTTCATTCGGATAAAAAGGCTGATCGCGTTCCATCTGCGCGATTTGCCTGAGAAATACGGCCTCATTGTTTCCCAGCCAGCGCTTCCACACACGAACTGGTTTGCATGCAGCTCCATTTGCGCACCTGGACCGTGCAACCTGGACAGCACCCTTTGGGGTCACCGAACATTTTAACCGTTAACCCCCGAGTAGAACCATAAGTAAAGGAAGAGAGCTGAGGGGAAGAAGGATGCACAATAACAGCTACAGTGAATCCCCGGGGAAGAAGAGAGGTGAGACAGGAGGTCGGGGGGGTGGGGGGTTAATTAAAAGCCGTGGTGACGGGGGAGAGAGCAGCGGTGTCACAAGCGAGTCATTGTCCTCTGACTGCAGCCTACCTGACACACTGACATGGTAATCTTGTTCAATGGCCAGAAACAATGAAGGAGTTAATTCTGAGGATAGGGAGTGAGTGAGTGTGTGTGTGTGAGTGTGTACGTACCCCCACGTGCACACACTGACAGACCACTTCTCCTTACTGCTTATTTACTGCTCCACTTAATCAGTGAACGGGAGGCAAGGAAGCTGGGGGTGGGTCTGGGAAAAGCCACAGGGCCCGCAGGGGACAGAGGTGAAACCGGAACGTTGACCCCCACGCTTGCCCTGTTAAGACGTCCTTTACTTTGAAGGAGACGGGATCGGACAGGAAAGCAGCAGGAACGCGATTAATTATGCATCAGTGTCGTTCCGCCAACACCATTCCAAGCACAACACAGAACAGGGGCGGAGGGCGGGGGTTCATGAGGCAAAGAATTCCCAGGTCTGTCACTGGCAGTAAAACTTCAGAGCAGCAGATATGAAGAGAGAACCCTCCCCAGCGTGCTCAGAACCGAAGGGTCCAAATCACCACAACCACAAGAGGGCATCATGAAACGCAGGCCGCAGGAGTTCATTAAAAATCCTCTACATATAAAAATAATGGCTCAGAAGGAAGTCCCGCCAGCGGCGCGGCCGCGAGCCGGAGAGTCGACTTTGCCCCCTTGGCTGCACGTCCGCAGCTGATAAGGGCGTCACAGCGAGCGTGTGCAGCACGAGGCGACCCGATACGGTGGGGAATATTTACACTCCACTCGCACGGCCATACCGGGCCATTAAAAACGCTGTGAAGTGTGTGCGCTGCAAACGAGTGTGTGTGTTTGTGTGTGTGTGTGCATGCTTTATTATCCCTGGGGTAGACGTGTCTGAGCACGCCATTCCGTTTGGCACTCGCCATGTTGTGTCACCGTGCGCGTCATGAATGGGCTTGTGTTGCGACGGGCCTGACAGATCCGAGATTGGAGAGAAGAGGCAGAATTCCTCCGGCAGAAATCCACGTGTGATGTGCGAACCCTCCACATGGTGGCGTCCCGACAGGAGAGGTCACACTCGGCCAATCCGGACCCGCCCCTCCGTTCCCGCGTCTGACGGCTCTGGAGCACACGCCTGGGCCGGATACTAGCGGGGCGATGGTGAGAGAGGGGGGGACGGGGACGGACTTCTTAAACAAATTATCGGCATGCCTTCCGAGCCGCAGGAATTCCACCCTGGCAGGACGAGCCTCTCCAGCCCGAACCCAGATGAGTCTGTCCCCATGGGGACAGGCACAGCTTGAGAATTCCTCCTGGTCCCACGCCTGACTGGGACCAGCGCGTGTGAACCTAACTCAGGCATTTGCCTGGGATGAGACCACACACCGTGGGCAGGCATGGGCAACTCGCACCGGCGATATTTATAACCACTCTCCACTGTGGGACGAGCGGCTGGACACAAAAATCAAGTCCAAACAAAAACCTGGTGACCCGGCTTCTGGGGTCTCCGTCACTCAATCATTTTTCTTAGGCCCATAAAACAAATCACAAAATGATAACGTTTCAGCTGGGTTACATGACACAAGTTTCTCATTTCCAGATTCCCTTATATCGGGGCGTTGCCAGGTTACAGGGATATCTGGGATCCAGACACAGCACACCACACATTTTACAATGACTCTGTCCTAAGTCGTTTGACCTGTGCAATTGATGATTTTTTTTTTTTTTTTTTATCTAACTGCAGTTTCAATTAGAAGGCCTGACAATTGTCTACGTAAGATTTTCATTTACGTAAAAACACCACCATGTTTGGAGTGCAGTACATATATGTTATAAAAAATGCCGGATCTCCTAGTGCCATGTAGAGATGGCGTTTAACTAGCATAATTATTAAAAAACAGACAATAGATGGTTGTAGACTCCCCAGGGACAGAGGTCAGAGTGTGTGTGTGTGTGTGTGTGTGTGTGTGGGGGTGGGGGAGCTGCTTTGGGGTTAGCACTCGTCTGGGGCACTCACTTGTACCTCACAAGCTGTCAGGAATGCAGGAGAATGACAAAACAGATGGGACCCCTACGCTGTCCTGCCCCCACCTCCCCGCAGCAGTAGCCCCCCCCCCAGACACAAAAGCCCGAGAGTGAACAAAATGGAGAGAAACGCAGGAGGACCCGCTAACCAACACCGCCGGCCTTGTTAAAGACCTCAGCACCACTTCCTGCTCTAGTGCAACCGCCACACTGCAGACGGGAAGAGTCCCCCCACCCCATCCTTCCAATGCAGAGGACAGGACGCGGTCCCTCGGAGACGAATCTGCCACACCTGTCTCAGTTACAGAGGAGGTCCTGTTCTCACGCGTGCATTCGTTACGTCACAGCACGAGCACAGCGGTTTATCCCAAACGCACGCACAAGGACATCAGTCAATTCAACAATCGTCTCGTTCAGACTCCCACAAAATGAGATCAATAGGGGGAAAAAAAAAAAAGAATTGTGTGTCATACACATTATAGTTAGTTATGCAAGAAAAATGTTTTAAAGGAACAGCAAATCACAAGCATATATATCAATTTTGGTCGAGAGCAGCCAGTGTCTAAACAAAGACTCATTCAAGCGCCCATAATCCGAGAGAACAGATTCCCACCACCAGTACTCCCGAGTGAGGTCGCGCTAGAGACAGAGTGCAGCCTGAATTTACCCCCTCTCTCTCTCACACACACACACACACACACACACACACACACACACACACACGACGGCCAGACGCGCTCCCAGGAGCAAGGAATTAATAATAATAAAAAATAATCATACTAAATAAATAGATCCCACCATCCATTTCACCGATGCGTCAGCAGCCCAGTCTTACATTTAATGTCATTATGCAATTAATGTCATTTCAACACACACACATATATACACACACACACACAACTTTAAAAATCGGTAAACAAAAAAACTATGCAAAATTACATATACATGTTTTGCATGCAATTAATAACCTACAGAGTAATGTACTAATAAGGCATGCAGCAACCAATGGGCACAAGCGATTACGTCCTGAAAACACGAGGGGGGGGGCATCGACCAGGAATTATTCAATCACACCGACGGCAACGTGCCTGCGTGCGTCCTGCTCGACAAAAGCACGCACTCACACACCTACACACTCACCGTCGCCGGTGACCCCCCCCCCGCCATGATTAATGGTGATGACGCTCCGGCGGAAAGTGGCGTAGCGCCTTCAGGAGTCGCTCTAGTTACAGGAGACGCCGCGCCGCGGAGGCGAACAAGGAGTCGATGCAACTCATCACGCAGCGCCAACAAAAGCAACCGGCAAATAAATAAACCGACACTCGTGTAAAGAAAAAAATATTTGAGGAAATTGCGAATCGTATCTATTATATTATAGGAGCACGCGCTGCCACGAAACACACACACAAAGCAAGCGATCACTTAAACCGATTCCAGCAGCTTCGTTCATTAAACCGGCACCGACTCTGAGAAACGTTCCAGGAAAAAAAAAAAAAGCAATAAACTAACCCGACTCGTCACGTTACGTTGCAACTGGAGTTCCTGTCGGACGCAAAGTTGCCGGGTTCCGGTGGGACACCCCAACTATCCGGCCCCCCGTCCCGAGGCTCAGTTGCAAGTGCGGCGCCGGAGCAGGAGGAGCCGCGGGCACGGCAACTCACCGCGAATCCCCGCACGGGAATCGGCGTCCGCGGTGGAGAAATCACGGGGGAGGCGTGGGCGCATGGAAGGTACGCGCGTGGAGTGGAGTGGAGTGGAGTCCGTGCGGCGGCGGCGCTCGTCCCGGCGCTTCGCGGCTCTCTGCGTGACGGAGCTCCGCACCGGCCGCAGCGCTGCTCGCGTCTGAAGCCGTGCGCTCGGCGGCGCTGCCTTTTCCGTCAGCGGAAAACTCCCTCCCGGCGTCTGACGCAGGCGGTGACACACGGAGGGAGAGACTGGCTGCCCACGCCGCTTCCTGCCTTCCGAGCGCGCCGCCCGGGTTGCCAGGTGCGGCCGAAACCGACGCTCCGCTGCCACTCGCTGTTTAGTTCCTGACCCTTGTTAGTGCGACAAAATATATGTGTACCATTGCATGTGTACCATATATGTGTACCATTGCATTATTTTCCATATTCACTCGTGTAGACGATTATTTGTTCAGATTGCCTTTTGAACGTGCACAACATTGCCCGTCCCCATCTAACTGCGCGCACTAAAATAATCACTTGAAATTCAAATGGGCATTTAAAAGTCCGAAGCGTTGTTTAAAAAAAATAAAATAAAATTGAGAGACAGACCGCAAAGCCTGGATTTTTTTTCCACCCAGCGAGATCTGGCAACCCAGTGTACAGTCTAATTCGTATACATTCTGTCCAAGAACACACGAGCACTGTCGGTGACAAGATGTTCAAATGAAAGAGTAAAAGTGGTACAAAAAATGACATAACTAATTGCCAACAAACACAGTTCACATTCTAATAAATTACACATTTAACGCATAATCAATCTATACAGCAACAATCAAATTTTATTCATCTGGTGAAGCGGGATACATTTTTCACTTATAACACCAGACTAGGTATTTTAGTACGAATGATTAAATGGATTTTTCTCCTTCCTGGCAGTACAGGAGGCCTTGAGTCAGCTTCATTTGAAATGATGAGTCACGTCATTGTAATGTACTATTCATACTGCACACAGATACACAAGACCATGTTTTATTTCACAGCTTAAGTGTAGCAGTCTAAATTTGAACCTCCTGTTTAATACGGTTACATGTTTGGTGATCTTGGTCGTGTCCTTGTGCAGTTATTGACTAAGTCTCACTGGTGAGAGCATCAGCTAAATTGGGATTTCAGAGTTTCAGTATAATTATCAAAACAAAAAAAAATAAAGGCACATTAAGATATATGAGTTCAGCCAATCAGCTGCCTTCATTGTAAGCCTGCATCCATTGCCCTGATACCAGTGTTGTTATTTAAATTGAGCAGAACCCACACCTGTGTGACGTCACGCCACCACAGAGCGGCTCAGTGTCTCCACTGTGCTGCTTCTGACCTGGGTGCTTTCGTTTCTGCTGATCCGAAAGCACACACGCTGTCCTATCTGTGTCTGTCAACACAGCATACCTTCAGCTGGGACATGGGGTGGAGCCAAAACGTGACGATCACACGTTCTCATGGCGAGCTGACAAAGAAAAAAAAGGCGAATTCCAGGTGAAATTTGAACAACACTACTGCAAGGACGAAAGCACCCAGTAGTTAGGACATTTGCGTGGGGGAGTAGCGCCGTGGTCCACAGATATATCATTATAGGATTTGGTCATCTGCCACCACAAGCTCCCAAACAAGTTTCACATGCTGGTAGAAGTGACCGTGCAAGGCAGCAGAGAAATGCAGGCATGTTGGTGGAAGCTGAGGCCAAGTCTACCGCTCCAGCGTTAACAGGAATGCGAATGACTGTGGCAAGGGGATAGAGAGAGAGATAGAGAGAGAGAGAGAGAGCAAAGCCTGCTGTACATTTCCATTTTAATCACAGAGCTCTACGGCTAAAAAAAGAGGCGAACTTCCAGCGAACACTGACACTCACAAATGTTTGTCTTCTTTTCCAAGGAACGAGCTCCCCGTGGGGGGAGGGGCGCCCTGTGCCAGAGCCCCTGAATCGGGCCTGAATACATTATGAGGCTCTCGCTCTTTAAAAGTGTGCCAGAGCCTTGGAAGACGCCCCACGACGAGCACAATAATGGCACTCGGTGCGTTCCATCTGCGGGTGGGGTGGGGGAGGCACGGCTGCATGTGCTGCCAGCGTAAAGCCCGTCTCGTGCCACGCACCACCTCTGCACGCCCCGGCGCAGCGGAGCGACGGGCCGAGACCCTGCCCGCGCGGCGTTGCTGCGGCCTCCCCTCATGTCAGGCGGGGGCAGAGTGCAGGGCGCGGGGGGGGCGAAGTGGGAACAGATTGATGGCTCCAGCTGCCCCGTAGCAGAAGAAGAGCGCCGGACAGCTGGTCACCTGTAGCTGCTGGTAGTCGTCCTGCTACAGTCGGCCCATTGTTGTTCAGTAGGGGGCAAATCAGAGCGCGGAGTCGCCAAGCGGCTAAATGCGCCGATGGTCAAGCAACGACACAACAAATTGCTCATAATAGTTTTATTGTGGGGCTACTAAGATCCCTTGTGTATAATTATTCTTTCACTGATATTAAACATCACATTACACATGTCGTACTTCAAACCGACTCTCCATGTTTTATCTCTTTTATTTATTTAAGGTCATTGTAAGCTGCTAAACTAAACCGGAATTTGTGGTATGCTCACGTGTAACATTAAAGGATCCATCTAAGGGATTTAAATAAATATAGTACTTCATCAAAGTGCTTATGTATAGACACATACGTGTTAAAATATGATCTGATTCATCAAAGCTGTGGCGGCCACACCACGGCAAGCGTAGGCGTCTCTGTGTAGTGGAGTATTTGGCGAACAATAACTGGTTCATCCTCTTGTTCTGAAAGAAGCCCTTTTAGGAGACAAGCGTCTGCTGAAACTGGACCCAAGCTCAGTGGAGCACAGGGGTTAATGAGCAGGCAGAGAAAGAGACGCCCTGCCCCCTCCGGCCCCGAGCGCCAGCCAATCACGGGCCGGAGAAATCACTTTGCTTGGGGACAGAAGAATCCATCCAGTGATGTGACATCATCAGTTGCCCATTAAAGGCAAGGTTACTTCTCCACTTTTTTTGTCCTCCCCCTTTTGAAGAACATTTGGAGAAACAGAAAGTTTTGTATTTTTTTTAATTGTTCTACTGAGATCTCTGTCATTTGGATTTGTTTGATTTCATGCTCTCATATTTTTAAGTTTTCATTTAAATGTTTATTTCAATTGTTGCCAAATTGATGGAAAATGACAATTAGCACTGCTTTATAATGAAATATGGGAAGTCATACCAATCCAATGTAGATTAATGTTTAATCACAAAGTCTGAACTCGGTTTGATTTGACTATTGACATCCTGCCTGGGAAAAACCCATTAAACAAAACTGGGATTTTTAACATTTTTCTTCTTTGCTTCCACTTGCACCGAGGCTAGACACTCACAGTTTCAAAAGTTTCCTTTCAGGTCCCCAACAAACACTCATTATGTGCAGCCTGCCCTCGCTGTGTATGTGTGCTTTCCCCTTCGTGGAGTCTCTGTGCACATCTCTGGCAGGAGGGAGGGGGAGAGAGAGAGAGAGCGAGAGAGAGAGAGAGGGAGAGAGAGAGCGAGATCCTCGACTTGTTTTGTTTACTTGGCAACGTTGCAAGGCTGTCTGACTAATGCATTCATGAGTCTATCTCCGAGGGATTTTATTCAATATCCTCCACATTGATTTACAGTTTGTTATAGACTGCTCCTGACATAATGTTATTGATTGGTCAATTAAAGCTTAAAGAAGGGCCCTCGCATGTCAGAAGCGAGTTAAGTCGCAAAAGAGGTCGCGGCTTCAATCGGGCTAATAGCACATGGAAGCTGGATGATGTGGATGCATGGAGACAGGTTAAATCGCAACCCTCTAGTCAGCTCGCGGTTCGACAAGATGGAAAGTAAGCCAGTGTCATGAATCTGGAGCTGAAAAGGTTAATGATGAGCGACAGGGGGATTAAAATGGCCGCCCGGCTCAGACGGCACCCACTCCTCACACCCATTCCCACCACCAGTTCCTCAGTCTGCTCCGTCACACCGATCATCCATCAATGCGCCGCCACTTTTTTGCGTAGATCGCTGGACAAGAGCCAGGCCCCTGTCACCGTCCCCAGAGCCACGGAACCAATTATTAGAAACCCATCACATTGCGGTAACCATGGTGTGCGGCAGCACTCTGATCGTTATGTACATCAGGTCATTTCCTTGAAACCACACCGACATCCTCTTTTTTCATGTTCTTTCACCGCTCGACTTCCTGCACAGAAACAGACCTGACTGTTCACGTCAAACGTGTTAAAACATCAGTTCTCACGGCGAACCGTGACTCTGCGCCTCACCTGTTGAGAAAAATGTACCACACATGTAAGCTTCCATCGATGCTGCGCATGTACAACCCGCATCGCCGCATGGCAATAAAGGTGGGTTCTCCGTTTTCAGAACTTTTTGAATGCTGAGGCAGGTTTCTCCAGGATGAAGGCATTCCCAGGCGCCCCTAAAGGAAAACCTAAAAACCGCTGTCGTACTGTTGAGCGAAAAGTTGGCTACTACTATGGTGGTAGTAGCCTAGTGGGTAACACACTCGCCTATGAACCAGAAGACCCGGGTTCGAATCCCACTTACTACCATCGTGTCCCTGAGCAAGACACTTAACCCTAAATTGCTCCAGGGAGACTGTCCCTGTAACTACTGATTGTAAGTCGCTCTGGATAAGGGCGTCTGATAAATGCTCTAAATGGAAATGGAAATGGAAATGTAATCGCTGATTTTTTTTGCCTTGTGTTTCTGGACGTAAGTCTCATTGCAAAAACAGTTTCAGTTGTGCAACAAAGAGATCAGCTGTCAGTAACAGTGGGTTTGGATGATAAAAGGGCGTCTGATAAATGCTGTAAATGTAAAATGTAAAATGTAAATGGTTGTCTGTGACTCCCGTATTCGATTCCCTTCTTGTAAAATACAGAGCAACTTCCCTCTAAGAGCGTGAGCATCAGGTTTTCCCCTGAAGCGGAAGCTCCGTCCCCCATCCTGCCAGCTTTCCGGTAAACGCCTGTCGGAGCACAAGGCCACGGGAATCCCGCGGAACGTCACGTCCTGACTACGAACGCGCCGAAAGGAAACCAAAAGCCCGCTGCCAGGTTTTCTGTTCGGGCCGAGCACTTCACCCTTTCTTTGCTTGACACGTTTAGAAAGCGTATTCATCACACTACACAGACGCTGGAGCAACAGGCCGCGTTTTACAGAGTCCAAGAACGGGAGAGCTGTTTTCCAACAGGACTAACAGTAAAGGAATACGAGAGCTATTATTTTATTTCCTTGTTTTATTTTCCCATCGGAATGCTTGCAGGACGTTCGGCTATTGTGAATGTTTGGTTTTGGATTTTGATTTTAGCTAAACCTTTTAAATTGTAAGAATATAAGCAAATAGAACCTTTGCTGATTTGTCCTAAAATGCCATTTTTTGCAAGTTTAATCATTTCAAATGCAGAGGTTGGCATTTTCTGCTGCAGCATTATAGCATTATCCGGCATTATAGCTTGGTGGCTCATGACAGAAAAAAATATTGGCAAAATCCTTACAGAATAAAACAAAACGATTTGATGTATTGCACCTCTGTAGAAGAGCCAAAGAGCCTCATATTTTATACACCAAGATGCTGAGTGGTAAAGAGTGGGCATTACCCCCACTGGGCAAGTGCAGAATACTGCATTGTTTAGATCATATTGGACGGTCAGGGAAATGATTTTGGTATGTGTTACGATGCCAATCTAAATTGTGATTCCACTGGTCACAACAAACAAATGATTTGGCCAGATAGATCAGAATGCAACCCGTTATTTCCTCATCAATATCGGGTCTTAATTCAACCTCGCAGGTTTAAATTTTTATGTCTTGTAACGGAACTGTGGTTGTAAATCTTTTTACAACTTGTACCTGTGACTGGTTATAAAATAGTAATTTCACTGCTGGGCAACTTGGAAACCAATAACAAGTAAACATCATTTAAAAAGCTCCTACCTGTGATATGGACTATATCAGGATTTGACTACCAACTCATTATAAACAACATAAAATGTAAAAAGCGTCATCTCAGCCATGTTCTATTTTCAGCCCTGACAGTGTTTGAATGCTGCTTTGAGCAGGGGTGTTGTCAGAGCACAGCAATATGTCATTTTAATCTTCATATGCAATGAATTGCAAAATCTGTAATCGCAAAAGGCATACCTGCTCAGAGTATCTACACACTTCACACAATGTGTGTGAAATAAGGGGTGTTATCTAGGAGAACATGGTGGAAAAAAGTGTTACATTATAGTGATGTAATTAGATTACAGTAACAGTACTGCTATGTTTATCATTGTAAAAGGGTTACTGGGGGCGGGGCTTATTAAGTATCCTGAATTAGAAGCCAAATGGAATGGTGTAGGTCCACCACACAACTAAAAATAATCAACACTTACTGGAATAGCCATCCCACTCGGCCCATAACCTGACGCTATGAGCTCTATTTATTTTAGCTCTGTTTTCCAAAGTTTACCCCCGACTGGCACAGAACACTACACAAGCGTGGGGGGCTGTTCACGGAGAAAGGAGGCCGAGGGGAGGGGGACATTAAGTCACAGCATGCCGCTGTTTCCAAGGCTACTGAGATGTACGGGGCCAACCGCAGGTGCCGCGGCGACAACAGTGATTCCCAATTAGGAACCTTGGAATAGGGGAGATAATGAAATTTGCCCCCGGGCTGCGGCGGGTTAACTAAATGGAGCCACAGTCATTTTGAGTTCACAAAAGGTTGGCAGGGGAGGGTTTTCAGTCACCTATGAAAGAGGTGCTTACAGTGCCACCCTCCCCAAATCCACCCCCAATGCCACGGCTTGTCATTACCATGAGGATGACGTAGGAGGGGTCTGTTCTTTTTTTTTTTTTTTTTTTTTTTGGGGGGGGTTTATTGCACCCTTGTGAATAATTATAATTAACAATTCTATAGCAAATTAAATAGAAACATAAGGGCTATAAAGTACTCGAATGTGCACATAACAAGGCAAATATCCACATCTTGCCCACCACAGTACACACACAAAATCAGCACTCCCTGCCAACATCCCTGCTCGTTTTCTTGCCGAGCCTGAGAAAAAAGAAAAAAGAAAAGAAAAAGAGCGAGCGGAGCTGCCCTGTTTGCTGAAGACTTGTGTCCACACATCCGTTCCCACAAAAGCCCTATTGAGTTGCTGCCCAGGTTAAAGCCTGTTTAAAAACCTTGTTTAACACCACAGAAAAGGGAGACGTGGACCTGGGCTGACAGAGTGGGTTCCGTGCTGACCACCCCGATACCAGCCCCAACACTGAGGCCTGTTGTGCTGGGGCCTTCATCCCCACCCCCCTGTCACCCACTCTCTTTTTAAATTGTACACCCCTTCTAGCTGCCAAATAACGCGGGCAGAGTGGAGGAAGTGAACTTCTTCGTGTGCTGAGGCAGGACTAATTTCAGCAACTCGACAACTGTCACAGCATTTTCCAACTTTTTCCATGATTCACTTTTCTTCTTGTAAAATCTGAAAATTAAGATGGACACCATCTCATGAAAAACATGGGTGGGGATCTGGTCATTTTAAGCACGTGAAGATTTGAAGTTTGCATGGTGAGTACTTGTCCAGGACCGGACATTATAAAGTAGCTTTACTGAAAATGTGGATCCCACGACAAAACACCGAAATCAGAACGAAGGCTGTGCTGAGCAGAGGGGAGGAGCGGTGACCCTCAGCCCCCATAACCACGTGAAGGATGAGCCTGCCGGAGCCCGTGCTGTTGGCCAGTGATTGTACGCGGCGCCTGACTGAGCCGCACCGAGGAGCACCATTAATCACTCCAGCTACACCCCCGACACACACCCCACAATCCATCGCCATGAAAAAACCAGGCCATGTCTACTGGACAGTGGGTCACTCCACTGTGTGTGTGTGTGTGTATGTGTGCATGTAGAACAATCCCATGAATGCAAAGAGTGTCCCGTGTGAAATGACATGGGCAGTAATGTTCTGTTTCTGGAAACACGGTTCCACCGATAAGCAGAGCTGAGTGGAATACCAAACGTCGGCTTTTGCTAAAGACATTTCTCAAACTATAAATGAATCAAAACGAGGCTGAGCGGCAATATGAACACACCATCACAATGCCTTCACCTTGTCATTTTTCTACACATTCATCTGAAGTACACAATGAAAAATCCCAGTGAAGCCCGACCGAAATGTGAGTTGCGGCCCAAACGCAACAAAAAACGAATAAATTACTAAAATAAATCAGTGTTGCATGGTGGTGGACGACTGGAAGGAGAAGCGGCAGCACAAGCAAAGCAATGTTTTCCAGGTCATTTGCAGAAGAAAAATGCCTGCAGCCATTCTGCTCCCATCAGCTGGCTTGAGAGCGAGTGCATGTGCAGAGACAGCTCGTCTATAGGAGAGGACACCGGGGTCATGTTCTATATTAAGACACCATTTTCCTCTAGGGTACATGCACAGAGCACACTATGGAATGAAACCAATAATAATAGTAGTTTTAATAATAATAATAATAATAATAATAATAATAATAATAATAACACATCTATAGATTACACAATGATAATTAAATATTAAAAATGATCAAAATATTCACACACCATCTGCTGGCAGCTTTGTCAGAGTGTGTCTGGGAGTGAGAGTATTTTTTTTTATATATAAGACGCCGCACACTGAATCCAAGCAATGTGTATGTAACTAGCATTTGTTCAGGCAGTGGAGGATAACGATACTACCATTCTGAGGAGTCACATGTCACATGCTGACATCAGCTGGAGCTCCACAGGGTCTGTGAGCCCCCCGTTCACATGGTCACCATTGCCTGCCACTCCACACGGAACCACTTAACGTCAAATATTAGATTATCAGTCCTAACTAATGCAACACAATCGTGGCTCAGTTCTGGAGTCAGGAAATTTGCTGAATATTACAAAAATCAAGGCTCAGGGAAAATGCACATTCTTGCAAAAAAAAAAAAAGAATGTTATTTCATACACGTGTCTGGCACAATTGATCAGTGTGGCTGCCACTTTTTTTTTAGTACATTTGTATTATGTGTTTATGAACAGTTTGTAACAATACCTAAATAAAAACGTGTTTATTTACAGCCTCTTTCCGATTAATTTAAATAACGTTAAATACAATAGATACTTATCATAAAAAACAAAAACATCTCAACATCACTAAAAATATTATGTACTCCTGCATACACGAACGTGTTTACTCCACGTATATGTAGAACAGTATTACTGAGAAAGCAGGTCTTCTATAAATAGTTAATAAACAATGTGGGAATGCCAGCCTTGCCACATAGAGCGCCAGCTAACCCAACTCAAGATTAGATAAGAGCCAACATGACACAAACAAAGCACATTTTTGTGAAAAGCAGCATCTGTAAGCTGATTCCGGAGCCCATCCTCCCCCTCACGTGCAATAATCACACTGCATTTTGGAGAGGCAATAAGCTCTGGTGCCTGTTTACCACGGGGGCGACGAGAGGTTTTGTGCCCAGATTAGGAGGCTATCTGATGATAGGTTCAAGGATTAGAGCACATCAGAGAATAACATACTCATCCCTTTGTGGTATAATCAGACAAGATGATAATTTCATTTGAGGAGAGTGTGTGTGTATAAACTTTCCAGCCCTTCATTGTGATTGACTGAGAGGCAATACATGCAACATGTTCAGGTATTCAATTATATATTTTCATCGGTAACTAGATTTCATCTGTCCTGCCCCATCCTCCTGACAGTGCCCCTGTATCAATGCCTCCATTTTTTTTACCCACCTATGAGTTTCAGGTTTAGAGTTTATATTCATACAGCTTGCTTTTGGTTACATTTTATGTCGTGTTCATTTGTGTTGTGAGAATCAACGCTGGTATGAAGTTGTTCGTTTGTGTACACAACATCTCCATCGTCGGTATGGAACAGTGTAGCACTTGCTGAATTGTCTAAGAACTGGCAACAAGATGTAGTGAAATCAGCAAACACAACAAAAAATAACAGAAATCTGGCTAAAAGGCAGATTCCGGTTTCATCTTCTCATCTATACAATCCTTTAGCTCGGTAGGTTGAATCACTTGAGAACACTTGAGCAGTGGTGTAGGATGCAGATGAAAGGCAAAGTTACCCAACGATTTATTGAGACTTTCAAACACGTCCTCTGAACGACATAAATCCAGGGCAAAGTATTTAAGCAATAATGCATGAGCATGAGTGCTGTGCACAGTGCTGTGAGTGCTACACTCAACCTTTGACCTTAGGCATCAGAACACAAGTGCCAGTATCTCACAGAAGGCAGCAGATGTCATTAAAAAAGACATTAATAAGTGGCTTTATTATGAGATATGATCACGCCCAGATTCATCTTTCATCAAAATGCCGTGTCCAAAATAGCTGTTCTCTCTACAAATCATCAGTATTGAATAAGTCGAATGATCTACTTTAAGAGAAACCAGGACTGTTTGTCTATTGGGGCAGTGGTGGCCTAGCGGTTAAGGAAGCGGCCCCATAATCAGAAGGTTGCTGGTTCGAATCCCGATATGCCAAGGTACCACTGAGGTGCCACTGAGCAAAGCACCGTCCCCACACACTGCTCCCCAGCGCCTGTCATAGCTGCCCACTGCTCACTCAGGGTGATGGGTTAAATGTAGAGGACAAATTTCACTGTGTGCACTGTGTGCTGTGCTGCTGTGTATCACGTGTGACAATCACTTCACTTTCTTTCTTCTTCTATTTAAATTTGTATTTCATTTGCATTCAATCTACATCATTGCTTACGTTGTCTTATTATTGTTTGTTGAGACATTCAGATTGTTTGGCTTTTCTAAATCATTTTGCACTAAATTTCAGTAATTTTTATTCAAGTTCTAGAATCACCAACAGCTCCAGGCTCTTTCCCTGAAGTGAGCTGTAACCGAATAACATGTTTCCTTCTCGTCTGATTAATACAGCACCAGCAGATGCTGTGTGGATTATGGCTAGATTACAGCCCTTTCTTTCTAAAAAAAACATCTGACGCTTCCCTTTAAACAAAAAAACAAGCCTGGAGCAGCAACCTCTGTTCCGACGGTGTCAATATGTTTACCACCCTCATCCAACAGCTCCTACCGAGGAGCTGCATTTTTCAGAATGAGCCCGTGAGGAGCATTAGAGGCATTGGAGTCGCCTTCACTTCACATGGAGCCTCATGCAACAACAGCGGGTGAACTTGCCACTTCTCTTTGAGGCTGCGACGACCCCACATCTCGCTCACCAAGCCTGTGTTCTGTGTGTCACAGAAGTAATTAGAGTCGGCAGTGGCACGGGTCCAGCCCGGAAACGACCTCTGACATCTCCAGCACTTGCACTGGTTGAGCATGCCTCACTCATACAGACACGGACTGACTCACTGATACACAGGAAATTTTCATTTCTCCACTGAACCCCACCTCAGAACTTGTCATCCACACACACACTCACAGACAATGCTAATTTCTCCAGCGTGTTAGACAGGAAGGTGCTGGGTGTGTCTGCACCCTTCGTAACTGCCAGCCTGGGAAGGGCTTTGCGAAAAAAAAGAAAAAGCGCCACTCTCCAAGCAGATGTCTGCTCACAGGGCAGTGCAGATAATGACAAAGGATTAAACGTCTACTCAACCCCCCACCAAACACTACCTTCCCCTCACCCTCTCTCCCCAGCAACCTTCCTGGCCCAAAAACTGCTCTACAAGGCAATGATAGACCTACGGGGTGATGGGGGACAGAAAAGGAGAAGCTAATCTGTGTAAGATAATTCCCATTCACGTAATGATGAGGGATTCATAAAAATGCTAATTTTATAGAGATGTAATGGAGTGGCTCCCTGTGAAGAGATGGTGGCTTGTCTTCTCAGGGCATTCTGTGAAGGGAAAGCATTGGGACCACAGGGGAGGTTTACTTTACTCCTGGAGTGGATGGAGTCGTTAGGTGGCTGTGTAACACGCACAGCCGGGTCTCGTATTTATTATTCATTCGAATGTTATGACCGGAGAGAGTTATGGACGTGTGTGGGTTCAAAAGGAACAAGCTTTTTTAGGGTGTGTGTGAAAGATTGAAGCGCCCTGGTGAAATTTGACCAGGAACGTGCCATACACAAGTAGATCTGCTAAACAACTGCAGTGTGGGCTTTTTGCTCGGATATCAATTATTCATTGCATGACTTAGCAGTCATCACTTATTGTATCTGGTGAATCACTGAAGTGTTGCACAGTAAGTGCCTGCAGTGGGAACGGTTCTGCAGGAACAACGTCAGGGTGATCATTTATTTCATCAAGTGGTGTGGCATGCCATTTGATTTGTTGACTTACAGGGGACTTAAATAACCTTCACTGACCATCGTGAAGTGAAGCCTACTGACCTTGGGGATTTTATTCCTTGTTAGACTTACTGGTGTCACCTATGAGACCAAGATATACATTTTTCTACTCTGAAAGAGACATGAGATTAAGCATTTATAAAATCTATTAGTCCTCCTGTCTGCAAGAGGACTTTCTATTGGTGTCACACTTTCAGAATGATGCACTTTCAGAATGAGGGCTGTGGTTGCTTCCTAATTCCATCCCTCAGAAAAGTTCTGTGATCAACAAGAACCAATGTCCATTGCAAGAGACAAATCTTCTTCTTCTTTTTGAAAAGAAAAAAAGTTTCTTTAAGCCACAAAAAAAAAAAAAAATGTGACAATTGTGACAATTCAAATACCGGTGACCTTTTAAACTAAAACTTCACTGTACACCCATGCATATTTAAAACACAACCAGACACAGTGGGTAAAGTGATCACCTAAAATAACACTGGAGCGATGGCCTATAATTTAGGGATAGTGTTACTTGATGATAGGACCCTGCAGTAAAGCACAGGACCAAAGCTCTATTTTCAACAGACTGTAAAGTGCATCTTCGGACAAGGTGTAATAAATTGCCTGTCTGTTTTGTTTCACGTTTTACATTTGCCATGATTTTCCTTGAAATGTGTGCAGTCAGTCCAGCTTGAATAAACATAGTCTAACTGAGGACAAGGACAAAATAAAACTTCTTCAATGTTCTCCCAACCCATGGTGACTGTCCACCATCTTTACAATAAACAGAAGTAATTGGGCTCTCTGACAGATTATTATTATTTAAAAAAAACACATTAGGTTTTTTAATGTTATCTTGCCGTGATCCTTCCTGACACGCAAGTAAAATTATATATCTGGTGTCAGGGAAAGGCCAGTAGCACCACAAACCCTCTCATTGTTTACGTTTAGCAGCCATCCTCACCTGCAACTCTAGTAAAGCTGGCCCCTGTCCAGCGCGTTATCTGGCCTTGGACGTGGAGAGGCAGACCCTGCACTCCTCCGCCTGGTTCCAGGGAGGGCCCCAGAAGAGGATTTGCAGGCCTGATAGGATTAGTCTCCTTTTCTTTACACAACACTGATGAGTATAAGGAGTCCACAGAGCACCAGAGCGCTCCAAAGCCTTTCCTATTGCTCCACATCAGTCCTCCAACCCCCCCACCCCCCCAAAAACAGATCATTTTCTCAACAACTGCACAGGCTGGGACCATGCACAGTGACTTCTGAGCTACTTTGGATCATGCGAGTTATGATCACAAATGGTTTCTAAAATAGGACACAGGAATCATATC
Source organism: Denticeps clupeoides (assembly GCF_900700375.1). NCBI lineage: Eukaryota > Metazoa > Chordata > Actinopteri > Clupeiformes > Denticipitidae > Denticeps > Denticeps clupeoides. The sequence goes on along the minus strand of NC_041708.1, from coordinate 26,839,752 downwards.
AGTTAGTATAATATGGTGATCATGTACAGGCCAAAAGTTTGTACACACCTTCTCATTCAATGTGTTTTCTTTATTTTTATGACCATTTACATTGGTAGATTCTCACTGAAGGCATCCAAACTATGAATGAACACATGTGGAGTTATGTACTTAACAAAAAGTGGAGACCTGGCCTCCACAGTCACCGGACCTGAACCCAGTCGAGATGGTTTGGGGTGAGCTGGACCGCGGTGAGTGAAGGCAAAGGGGCCAACAAGTGCTAAACACCTCTGGGAAGTCCTTCAAGACTGTTGGAAAAGCATTTCAGGTGATGAACTCTTGAAGCTCCTTGAGAGAATGCCAAGAGTGTGCAAAGCAGTAATCAGAGCAAAGGGCGGCTATTTCGAAGAAACTAGAATATAAAACATGTTTTCAGTTAAGTTAAATTTCAGTTAAATTTTTTTGTTAAGTACATAACTCCACATGTGTTCATTCATGCCTTCAGTGAGAATCTACCAATGTAAGTCCTTCTGGCAGAACTTTCACTAAAGCCTCTATAGATCTACAGGACTGAGCTTTTTACACTATTTTGTAGTCCAGTATCAATGTTCCAGCTATAGTTCCTTCTAGAATATTTTAGAAAGAATCCAATGCAATGCACTAGTAAACCTGTTCTTTGTTGATTGGTCATGGATCTCACATAACAAGACATCTAACCATTTTTAAAAGAAACAGCACAATGAAATCCATGAATCCAGTTAAATGTCAAATAAATGAAACAGGTCATTGTCATCAGTGCTCTTCCCACTTTACATTAAAGCAATAGAGCCACAATTTAAAAAAGTATGCAGAGTTGGTTCTAGTTCTTGTTGGTTGCTGTGCAACAGTGAAGCGTTGTTATCATATTTCTCTTTATTAGTCTCATTTCCATTAAACCACAAATGACACATATTGAAACTGTGAAAAGAAAATACGGCAAAAAAAAACCTTCCCCTCAAAAAAAAGTTTTAAGCTTGCATGAGGTGGTATTTCAGACAAGACATGCTGAAAGGTCACTTGCTGTTCTAAAATACATGGTATGGTATGTCCGGATGAAGGATGACTGTTTCAGAAACTTCACTTTAGATTTGCAGCCCCTGTTGCTCCAAGGTGACTGACACGATAAACCGTTTATGCTAAATGCTCTAAAAGAGAATTTTTCCTGCTGCCTGGAGTTCTCTCTGCATTCACACCTCCAAGCCACCTCCTAACGACTGGGCTTTGGGACCATTCAACCAACACCTCCTTCAACAACGCAAACAAAGAGAAGCTCTCCCGATGCTGGCCACAGCCTGTTCCAACTCACACAAACAAGGTAATTACGTTAAATGATGTTTGTTCGTCTGCTTTGGATATCGTTTAGATAATTATTAATGACCAGACCCTCTGGTTCAAGAACACTTGCGTCGAAGTGAAGAATTCTGTAGGGTAATGCATACAGAACTAGAAACCAAATAAATCCCTGCTGCTACACTGGAGGGAGCTGAAAGAGCCCACGAGAGGGACCATAATCAGGGCCGAGCCAAATAGTGAGGAATGGTGAAGTATGTTCAGGTCCATTTAGGACAGTTATGTTCTTCAAATGAGCCATGCGCCTCCATGGCTTTGATCAGGCCATGTGGCTTTGATCAGGTACCTTTTGAATGCATGCATGTGTGTCCCCAATTTCACCATTAGGCCGAGGGAGACACTTGGCTTTGGTGAACATCAATACAGGAGGAGAGCAAGAGGAGCAGGGCGAGGAGGAATGCTTTCACTGAGGTTGGTACAAATACTCCATCCAAATGGCCACTCAGACACGTTCTTTCATCTGAAAGGGGCATCTGGATCTCTTGTGGCTGCCAGCTTGTTTGAAAGATGGACAGCTGTAGTGAAGGTGCTACCTTGAAGGTGAAATCTCGAACCAGCACTTACAACATTTTCATTTGGAAAATTGGTAAAGCCAAAGCACAAGATCCATGGAAAATATTTCAGTGTTTTCGAAGATTTAAGTTCAGCTGTAGAAAAACAACATAGACACATGGCACTCCAGTCTCAGAATTTTACCAAGTGTGCGGTAAATGTGGGTGACAATGAACAAGAAAGTGATCCATATCTGTGGCGGGCCAGGGACAGTCCCTTGCTGCACTCCATGTCTTAGCCTCAGGTGATTAGTGAACCAGAAGGATGGCCCACGGTCATGGGTGTTCAGATTATCGTGAGAAATTAAGCATCTTAAAACAAAGAGGGTCAACAAAGCACTGCTCAGCGGAGCGGTGAAGCCCATGGAAGTGACAATCGGCACAGACGGCAGGTTTGCTTATGAGCGGGAGGAGTAGGAAGAGCAGGGGGGAGGGTCCGGGCCCTCCTAGCATTCTCACTGCCGGTTTCACAGCCAGAGGGCCAAGGGTAGAACAGAGAAAGCTTCCTGTGTGTGTGTGTGTGTGTGTGTGTGTTTGTGAGCCCATGGCGCCATGGTAGAGACTGAATTCTCTCTCTCCCCCTCATTCTGTCTCTCCCTCCCTCTCCCGGTCCTCTGTCTGTTGCAGCTCCGAATTTCCTGTCTGTAATCCCTGCCGTAAGGTCAGTAAAAAGAACACTTCCTCACGGTAGAAAAAAGCCCTAATAATCATTTCCTGCACAGATGAAGTGTAAACTGACCCTCACTGCTGCACTGGTGCAACACCCTACACACACGGACCTAGTGGAATTCGGGAATCTCAGGATTAAACCACAAAATGCAAGAAGCTGACAATCCTGAGATTAAACATAAGATGTGGATGCAATGTGAATTATTCTGGCAAGTGGCCATGAAATAAATCTTAACAGTACCTAAAAATGGTTGAAATATTTGGAGAGCAGAGTGAATTGAGGATGAGGAGATAAAAGGCAGAGGGAGAAGCATTCACAAAGGACACTTGACAAGTTTCAGCCACTCCATTATTTAAGCTAAAGATCCTATCAGGTGTTGAACAAAAAGACAAAGAGAAGAAACTGCTCTTTGACAACTTCCTTTTCTCATCTCCTGGAACATGAACCCACTAGCTGACTAAAGTGAGGAAGGATTAAAACCTCTGTCTTTCAGAGGTGGCGGTTTTGGTCACAGCCACTCCATAAATTCTGTATGGGCCTTTAATTGCTTCATTAGGCAACACTGCAGGCTCCGTTACCTGGGATGGGACCCACGTATTCAGGGCTTACACCAACACACCAGGTACCAGAAGCAATTGCACATTCAAAAACTGGATCTAACCATTGTTTATTTTAGCTAAATTGTGTAGCACTATGGGCCAGTGGTGACCTAGCAGCTAAGGAAGCGGCTCCGTAATCAGAAGGTTGCTGGTCCCCACCGTCCCCACACACTGTTCCCCGGGTGCCTGTCATGGCTGCCCATGGTTAAAAGCAGAGGACACATTTCGTTGTGTCACTGTGTGATGTGTCTTACAAATTTCAATTGAAAAATTGATTGATCAAATTAGTAAAAAGACAAAAATGGTTGCAAAGAAGCAAGAAAACAACATTACCATAACATGAAAATGTACATTTTTAGAACATTTTGTATTGCCTGTGTTTCTTCTTCTGTCTATTGCTCAATCTCACATAATATCAAATAATAATGGTTCTTGGTTACACTGGAACTAAAAAAGCAGCCTAACTGGGACCTTTGATAGGGGTATCAGAAACCATGGAAAAAATGCAATTCCAGGTTCATAGATGTCAACATTTTGGTAGTTTATGCAGTGAAAATGATCCCTTAGTGCTTAAAGTGCTTAAGTCACAGCTTCGTTCCAACCAACTGCCCTTCAATCTTAGCACACAGATATTTAACTCCAAAACAATCCCCTAATTACTACTCCCAGCTCAGACCCATCAAAGTGACCCATTAGGGGCAGCCTTTAGGGTTGCCAGTGCACTCCCTGCATCCAGACAACAAATGATGACCCTTCCAAGCAGGGCACGTGTAACACCAGTCGGGTGCAGGGCTATGTGGAGACGAGCAGGAATGTTGTGCAGGAGCCACTTTTTCTGCTGGGAGTGATGAGGGTGAGGGAAGCCATAAATCTGTCTCAACTTAAGGGCCCTCCTCCTGGGGCCTCAGAGCAGGAACTGCGCTGTCTTCAACAGGAAGTAAAATGGTCACGATTGTTTAGCTCTGAATATTTCCAACCCCCTGATTTCTTTACACCCGAAAGGGCACCAGGACTCTCAAAGTCGCACCTCCGCTGCACTTCTAACAACGTGAGCGTTTCTAAAGATGTCATGCCTGGTTTGGAAGTCAGTCAACCCAAAGACATCTGCTGCCATTTTAGATCATATCTCACCCTTTGTGTCCAGGAGAACGATGCTATCGCTGAGTCAGCTGAATGTCTTCATTTTCTCAGGCTCGCCCAGGAGGCCACTAAACAGGCTCATAACAGCACGCATGCACTTTTTTTTTTGGAGAACTAATATACACATGTACACTGTTTATTGCTACAGATAAGGAAACAGGCCATATTGTGTGACCAACGTGTGCCTCCAAGATCCACTCCCATGAACCCTCATAGTTCAGGGGGACTTTTTGTCTTATATCTTAAAAATATTGCAAGAAGTACTTAAAGCAACTGTAACTGAACAGTTTGTGGCATTTGTTAAAAATGTCTGGCCTGTAGTACATTGGGGCAGTGGTGGCCTAGCGGTTAATTAAGCGGCCCCTTAATCAGAAGGTTGCCGGTTTGAATCCCGATCTGCCAAAGTGCCACTGAGGTGCCACTGAGCAAAGAACCCTCCTCACACACTGCGCCTGTGATGGCCCCACTGTTCACTCAGGGTGATGGGTTAAATGCAAATTTCACTGTGTGCTGTGCTGCTGTGTATCACTTCACTTCACTTTACATATTTCATAACAATCCCTGTATTATTCACTGTACAATTTTATACTCTAAGGGGAATTGGAATACATTGTCACTACATGCCTAAAATAAAGTTTGGCTTCCTGGTCAGCTGAGCACACAGCTACCTACAGGTTGACACTGACTGGATCTAGCAGGACAGCTGAATGAGGACAAAGACAATCGTACGCAGTGTACAGAGAGTGCACAGAGAGAGAGAGAGAGAGAGAGTGAGAGATCCTGGAAAGGACCCATCAGTAGGACAGTCTGGCGTATTGATTGCAAAACCGCTTTTGCCAATGTTCCTCTCCAAATGTAGGTCAGCGGTGGCGTACCAGACATGTTCAAGCACAGCCTGCACCCAAATATATGGGTCAGACCTCAATTACAAGAGTATACCGGGGTATGATGGGGAACTGTGAGATCATTGCAGAGGACTATCGACTGTCAATGTGAGAATCTGAAAGCATAGTTATTGGAAACACACCCTGCAACAGTGATTATCTATCTATCTATCTATCTATCTATCTATCTATCTATCTATCTATCTATCTATCTATCTATCTATCTATCTATCTATCTATCTATCTATCTATAGTGCTAATAAAGTACAAATGAATGACTGAAATATGTGAAAAGCAATGATTATGCTAGTGTTCTTCTTATTGTTATTTTTTTGGTAGTGGTGATGTGTTTGGAAAGAAGCTGATTTGGCAGTAGCAACTGAGGCCGGCTGCAGTGTCCCATTGGTCCCAGGGCAGCCAATTGCGCAACAGAGCTGCAAAGCATCCAATCAGAATACGAGAGTCTGGAACAAAAGAGCAATGCGGCGCATTTTCATGCATCCCCCCGTCAAACTGACAACCAGCCAGCGTCTTCAAAGTCAGCATGTCTCAACTTTCTTCCTGCCTATTTGTCCTTGATAATGAATTGAAATGACAGTGTTTAGCTTAAAAAAAAAAAAGCATGTAGGCCAAAAACAGGTACCACCGGGTGGGCACCCTGATCATGAAGCAGTGTTTTTTTTTGTTTTTTTTTTTAACATGCCCGGCATGGGGTCCAATTCAGCCCCTGAGCCCCTGAGCCATTCCCACCGTCTGGGGGGACTCTTCATTTGGCACCACAAAATTTACAGCGCACCAGGGGAGACGAACGCGTCGAGTGACAGAGACGTGAGGTGCAGTGGCTGCCGTGCTCATTCTTCAGCCTTAAGAGGCTCAAGAGACGCTGTCAGTCATATGAAGAGGAGAAACGTTATTTTACAACTTGTCATTAGCGTGACAGATTTAGCACGTTGTGATGAGTAGGTTTGCGTTTTTTTTTATTTTTTTTTTTATTGACAACCTCTGTTTTCCTCCCTGTTTTAAACTCCTCCGTGAAGATGGAGAGCCGTCACTGACTCCTTTAAACACCCAGACTGCCAGAGACCGAGCTAATATGCAAACCAGCACCGTTGCTTCCCATGCAGATGATAATGGGAATTTTACAAAGAAAATAATATATACAAATAAATATTCCATGCTTGGCCATGAATATTTCTGGAAGCAGCCTTGCAGAAATGTATCTTCGGCAGGTAATCTCACTGCCACACGCCACACTCAGTGGATGCATTAAAATGGTGTAAAAGCTCGCAGAAGGAGGTGGCTCAGCCGCATTCCACCCCCTCCAAAAAACACGTCCTCCGCAGTGAATGGAGGGGGGGGTGATGGGTTTTGGGAAGGTGGAGGGGGTGCGGAGGGGTGGTCGAGGGTGATAAGCGTGACCCCACTGAGAGCAGAAAGCAGCTTCTGCTCTCACCCCACCACATCTGTCCCCCAGACCTGTACTTCCTCTCTAATTACCAGGCTAATTACTGGAGAAGGTGTATGATTACCATCAACTTAGAGCAGAGGTAGAGCTTTTTTCTCCGATTTGGACAAAGCCTGCCATGCTGAAAGTGTTCATTTTGCCATCATCATACGTTCTTTTGTGTTTTAAGGAGAAAGCACAGAGTAGAAATGTGCATGTTTTTCCAGCATTGGAGACAATTTTATTAAAAAAATTCCAATAAGGAACATAGTTTCTCGTTTCTGCAGCCTGGTCGCATGCCGTTTGGTGTTTTTCTTTCATTCATCATGACGTCCCAGCTTAAGAATGGCAGAAGCGTACGCAGAGTTCCCATATTTCTTCCAAAAGGGCCACAGTGCACCCAAACAGGGATCGTTTTACGACGTGCGCGAGGATCTAACGCTGCACAGTCTCTGACTATTAGTCAGCCTCACTGCCCACATCTGCAGGCTTTTTTTTTTTAACATGGATTTCGTTGGGAAAATAAGCAACTCCAGTTACTTACCCTGACAGGCACTGATGTAGTTTTTTTTATTTGATTATCATTGTTTGGTTTACGGTAACCAGAGATGTGGACACACCTTGAAAAATATCAGAGTTACCCCAAACACACACACACATACTCTGTTGCCGCCCCAGATGTGGAAAGTACAAAATAAGGTGGACACTGAAAGACCTCTGGGAAACGGAGTGATTTCAGGCTCCTGAAACAAAGTGGAAGTCCACGAGATGTGGAGGGCGGGGCTTTCCAAGGAAGAACGCTTGCGCGGTTTTACTACTGGTGACGTGGAAACTTCAAAGACATCGTGGACTTACGGGAAAGAAAAAAGGAATTTGTTTTGTGTTCTCTCTCTCTCGCTACTAGGCACCGTGGTTCTAAGGTGAAGGTCTCAGCCCGCTGAGGTCACCTTTAGCCCGCCGGGGAAAAAGTCAGCCTCAAACAGCTGTGCCCACAGAGCTGAGGGTCTGACCCTGTTATCTCATCCAGTATCAACAGCGGCAATAGAGCTGGTTAAAGTGGCCACTGCAGTAAATTCCCCGAGTGATTTCCTGCTCCTTTTTTTCATTAAACGTCATCTTTACTTTTTAAATGCACACATATGTCCTGTTGTAATGCTGAAGTGAAGACAGATTTCCTAGCCAAAAAAAAAAGATGATGTCAACACTGTTAGACTCTATGACGCAACTGTCTTAGTCGCCAGCAGCTGAGAGACGTGTGCTGAGCTCAACCTGGAGGGGAAACAGAAGGAGGCTCCTCTGTTGTCTGGGGTTCTTTCCAGTTAGACAGATAGGACAGTTACACATTTCTCTTCTAATTGGCTGGTACAGCGAGGAAAGGAAGCCGCGAGCATGCTTTCCCAATGCTGGTCCAAAGTAAATGTGCAAATGCAAAAAGATATTTTACTGCTGACATTATAATGCAGCACTCACATATGCTGGCCTTTATCCAATGGGTGAGCAAAAGCCGTTTAAAAGACCAATGAAAGGTTAGGGGTGATCCATGCATGTATGTAAAGCACTGCTTTATTGTTTTTTTATGCACATACAAGAGAAAAAAGTCCCACTGTTCCTCTCAGAAAAAAAAATCACATGACCCAGTGTTCCTCTTGTCTCCTTTGATGCTATTCCACACACATGATCAAAGGAAGAGGGCCTCTGTAGCCTCACAGTATGGCGCTTCTCCTTGGGATTCAACCTCATTTCCCTTTGCATTTGCCTGCTTTGGGGTTCCATCACAGCCCATTCATCACAAAACTGGGGGGGAGCGGCTGCCACAGCACTTAGCAGAAGTCATTTGTGTGTTTACAGCAGCCTGCGCAGCACACCACTGTAATTCAAGTGGTTTACACCGGTGCAAATTCAGTGTGGTCAACCAGAAAATCCCAGCCAGGGAATTACAAAGGTCATCGTTGGTAAATTACTCTGTCAAACCGGACATGGGCGGATTTACGTAACCATTATGAGGAAATAGGTACATCTCTGAGAAGCTGGGAAAAAATGATTATATAATGACATCTAATTATAGCTGAACTGCACTCTGAGGCCAGCGGTTATTCAATCAGGTATTAGATCTAAGTTGCCAAATCAGTGTAAAACTCATCAAACTACTGAATTCAAGCAGAAGAGTCACGGTGAAACACGTCGTCAGTGAGAGTCGACCTGTATACAGATCTGTGAAAGCAGGAGATCCACTCCACTGCTGAGGGTTGTGGGTGGTCTGCATATCTGCCATTTTCCTGTCAGACGCGACGGTGACATTCCTGAGCGAGGCGACGGGCGGGTCGTCCCTTTCGCATTGCTCTTCAGGAATGTGCATTGTGCGGCGTGGCGTCCTGGGAACAACATCAGTCACGCGGCGTCCTGGGTGAAATGGGTGTAGGGGCTGTGGTATTTGTTGATGTCGGTGGCGTGAAGCAGCGCTGAAGTGAACACATCTGGAAAATGGGCAGCCGCTGTTGACTTTTCCAAAAAATAAAAATAAAAATTTACTGAACTTAGCTCTCTTGGCATGATTACTTTGTTGCTGCCTGCACTTTACCTCAGCCAGTTTATCTTATTATCTTGTCATAATTTGCAGTGTCATGTCTCAGCTGCATTTTATGTCTTGTCTATTGTTGTAACACATATTTCAAGCATGTATGGCCGGCATGAACCTTTTTCCAATACTGAGTTTAAAAAAAGCTTTTGGGAAGGTTTAATATTCACAAGGAACCGAAAGAGAGAAATAATGAAATTGCAGTAATATTTATGTTTATTTAAATGGTCACGACACAAGTCAGGGCTGCTGAGTCACCATGATCCTATGCAGCATTTACACTGAATTTACAACAGTTTCACAGTTGCATAAAAAAGTCTGAGAGCTCTAGGAAAAACTGTTTTCTGTCAAATTGTAATTGCATACAATTTACGTTTTCACAAATATTAACTTTTACTAAAGCAAGTTGAATCTATTTGAGAATTTCTTTTTATCCGGTTTGTTCCCTCCTTGCTTTGTTTTGTTGGTTGGTACATTTTAAGCTGTGGCGAGGTGATGAATGCTTGGAATTCCAAACATATTTCCCTGGCCCGATTCCCAAACAGTTGTGCATGTTTCCAGATTTGACTAATTATTCTCAGATTTTGGATACATATTTTCTTACTGCTTTACAAATGCAGGGCATGGGGCATGTCACATTGATTGAATTAAAGCACTTATAATCAATCTGCAACTTGGCCTGTTAGTGAGGTCTTGTGATGTCTACAACTCTGACACACCCAGTGCATAAAGGGTGTAGAGAAGAGAACGAAGAGAAACGGATGGGAGATGGATGCTGTGCTACACCTGGACATGTGAAATGAGGGGGTTAAACGGACAGGCTTTAAATCGTCCACATTGAAGATATCTTCCTTTTCAAAATTTTACAAAAACCATAATACAAATTCATTGTCTTGGTTCCAGAAATAATTGCATTAAAAAAATTATGTTACATTAGCAAACACTTAATAGGGCCCGTCACAATGTAGAATTTGACCAATGTGCAGCACTAGTGTACAGTAAAGAGAAGTATGTGTGTAAACACTACGGTATGTGTGTAGAGTTTCTAACACACTCGACTTATTCACCCATATTTAACCTGCCGCGTCCTTGGCTTGCTGCATCATATCAGCAGCCACAACTTCAGTGCTCAAGAGTAATAAAAGGCCTTCCAAAAAAACAAAACAAAAGCGAGAGCTTGCCGTAGCCCCTCTGCATGTGCCCAACATAAGATGCAAAGGGCCCTTTGATGCCTGGCACTCTCTGCCACCCCCCCACCCCCACGACTCCCCGCTTCGTCTCTGTGGCTCCCCGGGCTGTGGAGCCGGGTGTGGGGCGAGGAGGAGCCCCAGTTGGTAGCGGGAAGGATGAAACGAGGCAGCCCGTCGGCTCCCATCGCGCTCGTGCCTGCCCCACTGACTGAGTTTTTAATAAATGATGAGGCGCGGTATAAATAAACTACGAGGCCAGGCCGCTGCTGCCGAAAGGCACCGCGATACCAAGGTAACAGCGCGAGGAAGAAGATGAATAAGTCAACAGTGGCTTGTTTTCACCCCACCATGGCCCCCCCACCCCGCCCTGTGTTTGTCGGAGCGGCACGTTAACCACCATTAGGGATTGGGGCAGAGAGGTTTCAGATGTTAGTAGTGAAGTTTTGGCACCTTTTTAATTACTGAGCAAGGAGCGGATTGGGGGGCCTAGAGCATTGCAGCTTTAGGATAAAAAACACACTGCTGTGATTTTTTTAAAAGAAGATGCAACAACAACAAAAAACTGAAGTGGTTTCGCCAGTAACTCTAATTTAATGTGCACGTACAGTACAGGCAACTTCAAAGTGCTTATTTTGTTGCTCCATAAAAGGTAATTATCTAGGCACCAGACAAAAGAGGGATAGTGTGACTTTTAAGGGAGAAAACACACACACACACAGACTCACACACCTATACACACCTATAGGCCTGTGCTCAGCACAACCAAAACCGGCTCCTTCTACAAAACGAATAACTCCAGATACCAAAAACAACAAAAGCGACCTTTACGGTGCAGGCTGCAGATGCATCATGTTCAGAGCATCACACTCTATTCCCGGTATCTCCTGTATCACTTAGCAAAAGGTTATAAATCATAAACACTAATTTCTGACAAACTTGTGGAGGCGGATAGGCTCCATGAACAACAAGCCGACTCTCCCTCAATTTACCAGTCCACAGATAAACAGGATAATCTGCAGAAAAGTTGCTTTTTTTTATATTCATGGGAACCACAACCATCAAAATCATGCCAGTGTCCCCAAAGGCCATGAAAAGGATGCAGGTGTGCATCCGTTGATATTTATGTACCCGAAATGCTCAGAGTGGCCCGTGCAAACCTGTCAGAAACTCTGGTTCAAAGGGGGAACAGGAAGCGCGTAATCAGACTGCGGCCATTCTGCTTCCCATCTGAAAGAGCCACTGGCAGCGCTGGAGGAAGGTGCAGAGACGGGGGATTCGATTCAAGTTAAAGATCGGGCTGAAGCAGGCTGTGAAATGTGATGACAGACCAATGAAAACAATGGGGGTGAAGGACTTTTTAAAGCCTCCCCATGTGTCAACAAGGTGATTAGTGAGAAAATGATGACGTGTCATTTGAAGCGGTGGTGACCTCACCCCTTTTTGAGATGAGGAGCATCTTGATGGGTCTGAATCAGATGGGAAAGAAGCTCATGGCTACCACGGCTATTGTTATAACAAAAAAACATTTACTAATCATCATTAGTCCAACATAATGCAATGACAAACAACAGTAGAGATTGATGCAGCCTAATACTATACTGCAGTTTGATATTTTTAGGCATATTTATGCTTTTTCCTCCATATATTTCCATATTTATTATGTGTTATGTCAGGACTGCTTAGCATGCAGTTGAAGTTGAAGTTGAGCTTTATTGTCATTTCAGCATGTTGGCAGTACATAGTGAAACGAAATAACGTTTCTCCTGAGCCTGGTGCTACATGTAACATTTGACCGATTAGCTGCTTGATGATGTTAAGGAACTATCTGGATCATAGTACACACTAAAGACTGCATTTTTAAATCAATTCTAAAAAAAAAAAGAGACATGCTACCAATGTAGTCTTGCCGAAAGTTGTCTTTTTAGACAGTCCTGGGAGAAGTACATTACAGTTGCCTAGGCATGAGAAAACAAAAGTATGAGAGAGCTTCTCAGCACCATCCAGGTTAAGAAATATTTTCTAAATGTAAGAAGGCAGTCCTTACGGTCATTCATATTGTGTTCCAATTTTTTACCCAACCGACCACTTATTACTGAATAATTATTGAAACAATCATTTACATTTACGGCATTTGGCAGACGCCCTTATCCAGAGTCACTTACAACGTGACTTACAATCATACTCGTGATTTATAGTCTAAACCACCTGGTCTACACCACCACATACAGGTGAATTTTATTCTATAGTGGACACTGTGATAAATATTGCCACCGGGAAAGCATAGTCTTGTCATTTTGAGTGCATGTCAGCAGGTCATAACCAACACGCCTTGTTTTCAGTTTTCACCACTTCATCCTGCAGCTGCTTGCAGGTGCTGAAGTCGGTCCGTTGCATGATTTGGTTACCAAATGAACAGGGAGTTAAGAATTAAGCACTGGGTTTCAAAAGTAAAAAGAAAAAAGTTTTGTTCAGAACCGAAACAAACAAATGAGCATGATCTGGATGTCCAAAATTAAACACCAGAGAATCCACAAAGGCGTGGGCCTGAGTACTCTTTAGAACCAGGCAGAACCTTATATCACTCCTGCAGAACCAAACCTGTAATCAGTGAAGTTGATTGCATGATGAAAACTAAGATTTTCTATCCCTCATGCATTCAGTGTGTCACCGGCAGCCCTGCCACACGAGCATTTAGTCGCTCTGCACGGCTCTCCCAGGACACCGTTGTTCTTTCTCGGCGGCAGTTAACAGATGGCCGGCAGGTGAAGCCCGTCATCCTCTTGCAAAAACCACCCAGCGAAACAGCGGACAGTCGCAGGGCACCGCGATGAGTGCGGTTCTGCGCTGGAGGTCCATTAAGACTGGAAAACACTCATCATTCGCCGCTGCACTGCGGTTCACCTCAACAGCGGCGATTCGGATCAATGGCGGAGCGTGGCGTTCGGGAGCCGAGCGCCAGCTCTGAGTGCAATAAAGGCAGTATTGATCGGCTGATTAGTGAAAGGATGTGACACTGCTCAGCTGATTCACTTAATGCTAACAGCCAGAAACAGATGTTTAGGAGTGCGTGAGCCTGGCGAGCAAACGCTGCAGCCTGCCGTTCCTCTTGGCCCGAAGTGGCATTGTCACATGATCAATCGGCAGAGTCGTTTAAAAATGGGGTTGTGACCGCTATGCAGCATAACAACACTGACAGATCTCATGGTTGACCTTTACAACAAAAACCTTTACAACAGTAAACGTTAGAAAACAGATTGTTCGGGTTCTAAAATCCAATTGGCTGAGACACGATCAGCGTTATATGGAACTATACTCGCTAATAGCACAACTTGGATCGAATATCGCTTACTTTTAATTTGCTTTTACTGGTTTGTTGCTAGGCAACCCCGGCCCATTAATGAACTAAATGACTTGGTGGAGGAAGAATCTGTATTGATTACTATGAATAATAAATGGCATCATTCATCGACTATTAGAGTCTGAAAATGTGCTGCTATCAGAAACACTTGTGTCTCGTCTGATGGAGTGGTTGGAAATGTTGCTAAGGAGCGTCCTTCAGTCATCAGTCAGGTAGGCAGCAGATGTTAACACTTCACTATGTGACCAGAAGAAGGTATGAGACAACAAATCACAAGTGTTTGTTCTAGCTGCTAACGTCCCTCAGACCCTCAGGATTCTGTGGGGTTTTTATTGGATTTTTGGATTTTTTATTGGAATAGGTCTAATTTCTAAAATTAAAAATTCCATAAAAACCATTAATATGCATCAAAACAAAGGCATCTTGTCCCAGCAAGAATAAAACAGCATTGTTCTGAGTGGTTTCAGTCAGTCACACATCAACTCTGACAAGATGGTGTCCGGCGTTGATATTGTCGTTTTAACTGTACAAAAGTGATATCTTATAAGTTATAAATCTTACAACTAGTTTATTCTCCTGCTATCACCTGGTGGTGTTTGCATGCCTATTATGACATCATTTTAGAGGAGATCAGACCAATGTGGCTGACACAAGTCAATATGGGAATATAAAGCAAATGTTATATTTACTTTAATTTGCCAATTCTTAGTTGACATTGAGAGAGATTATCAGCCAATTTGTTACCACTCCCATCTGCCGGAAAGGAAGGTAAAAGATCTTCAAGCACAGGTCACCATTCAACGTGTTTAGCAGTAACACCAGCATCTTGACATCCAGATACAAGGAAGTGAGTTTGGTGATCTTAGCGTTTAGTGATTGATCAAATTTGATCAAGTCAAATTTGAAGGAAAGCTAGATTGAACCTTAGGGGACTAAGCAGTAACCAAGGAATAGTGAGACATTTTTTTCAAAAATAATTTCCTGTAACTTTAGCATTTTGTGCCAATTTACAATTTGGCTGTGTGATTTTCAATCATTTGTTGTGGATGTTCATAAGATAATTTCTGACATGGCAGCTTTAATCTTGTTGATATTATTTCCATATTATTTCCATGTAAGGAACGCATGTGCACAAAAAACCCTTAACTAAATATGAGGCACAAAATGATGCAACGTCACACCTGCGCAGATTTTAATTAATGACATTTTAATACGAGTAGAGAATGAAATGGACTGTATGTCGAGCCTGGCTACAGCATTTCTTAGACACAAGCCAACCCTCCACACACTGTACCCGAGGCATATGATGTTTCGAACAAAGAGAGTAAAGATTTGCCACGCAGCTGACAGGTTCATTGGACACTTGGCCCCGAGGCAGAGCGTGTTGGAAACTGGCACGAACCAATCCGCGAGCACCACTGCCTCGGCATATCCTCCTTTCACCTATGACTGTGGCTGTGCACCTCGGCTCCGCCGCTCGAGGAAAAAAAAAACACAGAGTGTCTCTGTACCAGTACCCCGCAAGGAAAGCCTGAGCAGGATTAATGGCAGCTTTGCCTCCTCATGATCTCACCCCACACCTCCTCAGAACAAATCCTTTATATCAATGAAGATGTGCACTGATGGGGAGAACATAATTTTTTTTTTCTTGAAAAAGAGAGAAAAAACAACCTAAAAAAACAACTGCCGAAGATTGTCTTTTGCTGTACCGATTTCAGCTCTTTTCCAGGAAGTCTGTTTTGAGTGCATGCTCCTATTCATTATTACTCAAACACTCGCTCAAGGATGTGCATTTTAAACATTAATAAGCTCAACAAGTCAGAAGCTCTCTCTTTTTGTCTTGTAGCCATAAAAGGATCGTCTCCTAACATACCTTATTAATTCTGGGCTCTTATCTCCCCGAGCTGGCTATCATTACAGTCCTATATATAGAGGCACAGTGGGACCAGTGCGATATGCACACACATTAACATGGCTCTGGGCTTTTCTGTGCTTGCTGAATGCCATGAGAGGAGATACAGTGAGACGCTTGGGCAGATAAGCCCAAGAAATTACCCGCTCAGCCAATGCAAAATGAATCTCGGGGGTCCATTCCAATTCATTCACACGATACAGCAATTAATGACATGGCTAATTTATTATTTCATTTTATTAGGGCTTTTTTGGGGCATCTATTTAGCCTTCACCACAGCAAAGTAAGTGGTGATGGTGGGGTTGGGGAGGTCTGGCTGGATCTTGAAATGTTTTTTTTCTGAATGCAAACTCCCACTGAGTTTGCTAATGAACAATCACCAGGGACTCCCCAATGGGTATTGTGCCAAAGCAGCACTTGACAGTAATGTGAATGTGTTTTTTTGGACCCTCTATCATTTCAAGCCTCTTAACACTCCATTACAGTCCCCCCCATCCCCCTAATATTTGGTCATCGTGAACCTGTTACCATCACCTCCTTTTTTAATACGATGTACTCTGGTTGATCAGTATTGCTGGGATTTATGTACAAAGCTTCTTTTGTCGGGTGGGGGGGGTGTGGGGGTTAATAAAGCGGCCAGTGTCAAACAAGCAAATGGGGTGTTTGATGAGACCACTAAAAGCCTCCCCCCACTCTATGGACCCTGGCCACCCCTCTGGGAGGCTCAGTGGTGGGGTAGCAGATGGCGATGGAGGCCCTGCTCATCACCCCGGGCCACGTAGGGCCTCCGGTGATGCTTCCCGGGGTCAGAACCAGGCTGGGGCCAGTCAGGGTTCGGTGCGGGACTGTGGGACTGAAGGAGTGATGCATCGTGACCCCCTCCTTCTGCCCTCTGGCCTGGACAGACACGAGCAGCCATGTGGAAAAGCAAGGGCAAGTTCGATGGTGTCTCAGCGGGCTTCACGTCGATCTGGAGCAATTTACCACACAGCGGCCATGCCTCATATGACCGATCGATCGCGGCCACATCCACGCATTTTGGTCATTACATGGAAATCTCATGAGGAACGTGTCATGGATTTTCATGTGTTTCCTGATCTGTCCTAACATGCAGGCGTTTATTATCCAATAGTAAACCTTGAGCCCAGTGTACATTTTCGGATTTCCCAGATGAAAGATAATAATCATGAAACTGTCATTGTGATGTCTTTGGTCATGGTTGTTGTGTGTCACACTGAGGGGTACAAAGACGCCCCTCGTGGCATCATGGTCTTGCGACCAAAATATGAATAGTCATTTAAAACAGCGTATTTATCAACACACCTAATCTCTCACACCTAATATTTTACCATAGCCATAATGCAAACAAAACAAACACACCCGCTGCCAGTCGCATTATAGTGAAGTAAGAAACCCAGTTCACCTGTAATCATAAATAAGACAGCAGGAATGAGAAAATACACGACAGCTACGGTTGACTTTTTTCAGTGATAGCATCGAGGTGAAGGGAAGGAATACTGGTAAGATGCTGCTGATGTTTTGTTCTTTGATACAAACTTGCATCAGAGCCTGTGATTCAATAGGGATCCTCATCGTACATCCCTTTATACAATTCATTGTACATTCTACACACCAGCCAAGGCAAGGATTATTAGACGCATATCGTACGCTATCATTCGTAATTTTCTTTTTATCTGAAAAGCACAAAACCAGAACCAAGCAATGCAAAGAGAAGAAAGGAAAGTGTTGGGGTGGGCGGGTCTATATTGGACCCTCTGCACTTTCCCTCCTTTTATTGCTTCATCTGGCAACACAAGCTCTTAAGGATTATTTGCATCTAAAGACCTCATAGCTGAGAACCTGCCATCTCTTTGGGACAGTTACACGGCTTGCGCTAAACCGGCATAAATCTCACAATAATTGTTGTCAAAGATGGCCAAGTCCTGGTGGAGCTAATATCAATAATAATGGATTTATTTTTACAAACCCTCTCTGTGCCTGCTTTGTGATGTCGCTGTGTTTATTAAATCTTAATCCAATTGTCTCCCCTTTAAAATGATAAAAATGCACAGATAGCATCAGTCACAGTGCACAAGTCTCAGAGGATTACGAACTAATTAGCATTGCAACAAATGAATTCATTGTAAGCAATTTCCCATTTTTGCACGGGTATCAACAAGCCACGAATGATCGCTGGAATGAACACTAATTAAAGCCAATGAGACTAATTATGAAGTATGTTTTTTACGGTGAGTAGCTCTTGATGGCCCGGTTTTCAAACTAAATCAGCGCACGTGCACACACACACTGACACGCGGTTATCTGAAGTCTTTTTTCAAGACTTCCTTCCCAGAGGCGTACAGCATTCCTCCACTGTCAGACGGGCTCAGTGTCGGCCGTGACCAGATCCGAGATGACACGAGGTGGTCAACAAAGGGGAACATAGGGGCCTGTGCATTATTTCTCCACCAGAACACAGAAATAAAACATCTTCATGTTCTGCGGGAAGTCTGCAAAAGTCTCCAAAAGCATGAAATATGTCGTCCATCATGCTGAGGAGGAGCCAACGCCACCTTGTTTCAAATTAACCCTAAAAAAAAAAATGATCCTCAGTGATCATCATGTTCAAGGCAATTCTTTAAATTAGCAGGAGATTAGCGGCGTGTGGTGATTAAGCTCATTTAAAGTATAGGGGAACCGTCTGGCCATTTCACGAGAACCACAGTTTAATTAATCTCGTAATGGAGCAGAAAAATAAGCACTCCAGCACATACGAGCATGCTGCTGAGGAGAAAAGAAAACGAAGCGGCATGCCTCATTTTTTAAAGACAGCGTGGAGGTCGAAATGGAGCATGTTGCCTTCAGGGAAATCAGAGCTGAGTGCATAGTGATGAATGCACCATTGTGCCATCAGAGTGAAGAGGAAGAACAAATGAATGAAAAAAAGAAGGAATCGGCAGAAATGATCAAAAGTTTTTCATTATGTGGCCTCTTATCCATATCCAGGGTTGACTGCATAAATTAAGGCACTTTTCATATGTTGTGAGTGCAATTTTGAGCGATCATGGGCAATATTGTAATAATCTGAGAAACTGGATTTCTTAAATGTAATGATTATGTTAAAAACGATTTTATATGAAAATATGTGACTCAGTCGTCCTGCGTCTGGTGTGTGACCTCGGCTCAGTGGACACACATGTTAGACACACGTTATTTACTCATGTGTTTGTGTGTCACCGCAGTGTGAAAAGAACACTTCGGCGGCAAATAGCTTCTCATGGCGGTAATCACACGAGATCTTTTCCTTCTTTGTGCTTCTCTGTGACATGTGACATTACGAGTGACAGGAAATCCATATTGTTTCAGTGGTTTATTATTGTCTTTAGCTACAGATTTGGACATATTCTTCTGTGCGGTGTGTTTTTGTGTGTGTACTGTAACCAGTGTGTGTTTAGTAGAGACGTTGACGACCCTCACTGAGATCTTTCCTGCAATAAGCCAGGGCTTGTTAAATAATTTAACACCAAGAGCCAGGCGCAGGGACAGATTGAGAGGGTTGGAACGAGAGTCAAGGAGCCGCCTGGTGGTCTCCATATGTGATCGAAGGGCTCCCAGGACGACCTCTCACCCAAAAGTGTCCCATAAAGGAGCCTCTTCAGCCTAATTAGGCTTACGCTTCTTAAACATTTAATTACGGCCGCCTGAGTCTCTGGCTGAAACAAGATAATCCCAGTCAATGCCGCAGGATTTTGCGAAGATTATCAAGATTGTTCAACAAAGACTGTCCCCTTCCCTCTGGATACCCCCCCGATGTCAATATGCAACTTCATAATCCAAGGACGGCGGACAGGACAAAGGTTGCAACCCCCCCCCCCCCCCCCCTTTCTCTTGTCTAGGCAATCGATTTTTAACAAGAGAATGACAGATGAAGACAACTTGCAGTTGTACGAAACTTTGATAAGCCAAGGGTAAAATGTTGGACAGAGAGACGCGGGCCTCAAGCGCTCGCGATGTGCCAAGTAAGCAAAAGGCGGGTGATCAATCTGCCAAGACAGGGTTACACTAGTGAGCCAACTGTGCTCTGATACACTGCAGCCCAGCCAGCTAACGTTACTCAACAGGGCTTATTAGAGGCGGCGCCATTACTCTACTGTACATTTACACATGTACAGCATTTTTCTCTCTGAAACACAATCATTTTCAATCCTGGTGCTTTTGCTTCATGCCACCTTCTATTTATTCATTAGAATCGCAAATTAACAGTTAATAATCAATGAATGAATAATTAAACAAAGTTTAATGATCAGTCTATTCATTCATCAACCTTTCACGTGTGACAGAAGGGTAAAGGTAAAAAACATGTAAAAGGTTGGGTACGGTGTGATGCCCAGGTGCCTCTGGTTTGGGTCCTGATCACTCACCGCTGCCTCTCTTTAGGTTCAAGTGATCTGGACCCTTCATAAGTGCCGTTTTCTTTTTTGTTTATTAAAAAGACCTTTCTTTGCAAATGTTGAGCATTTGACCCTCTTCTCTCCTTCACTCACATGGCATTATATACAGTTCATATGACTAAAGTATTTTATATGTTTTTATTCTGCCAATTCCAGTTAAAAACACTGTTGCGATGAACGTCCTTCGTTTATGGAGAGGCTTGATGGGGTAAAGAGCATCCAATCTGCACCAGCCATGACTGTCAGCCGCCTATCTGCTGTACATTAAAGGCCTGTCATCTATCATTTCCCACTCGGCACATGGGCACGGCGACAGGCACTTCTTGTCAGCTTTTTTACTCCGACTTCGCGGTGGAGAAACAGATAAAGCTCGCGTGGCCTACTTATTCCAACCCCCCTCGGTCTCCCCTGCGTGTGTAATACAGAGTGATGTCTTGTCTTCTTAAGGAAGCACTTCTCACATTGAGACTCTGCACTCGAGCCCGGGAGAGGGAGTCCGCGGCTGAGAATAAGAGCAGACAAAGAGCGGGGGGGGGGGGGGAGCTGGTTAATATGAGCGGAGTTGCCTGAACGAACGAAACAAGACGTTTCGTGGTAAATACACAGAGATACAGGGCAGATAAACCAAGGGAACCACACACACACAGAAATTATGAGCGGCTGGATTTAACGGCAGTGGTGCTGGGGCGCTGGGGCGGTTCAACCGGGGACTGAATCACGGTGCTGACTGTGGGGATTGGGATGTTCTTATGAGCGGATGAGGTTGGAACAGGGAGTGACCTCTGCTAAGTCAATCAAACCGCTCTAGGTTCAGGGGAGCGCTGGGATTAGCAAGGCTATCTGGGCAGAGAATGTAGTCTCATATGAGTCTCATTTTCAGTACTATTGCAGTAGAAAAGTGTAAAACATCAAAAAGGTCAATGTAGGAAAAAACTGACCACACTATACTTTCCCATTTCAAACGATTAGATCTTTTCCATCAATTTTATTACATTTTTTTCTGATATTGCCAGTATAACAAAAATATACAGTTTATAAACATATAATAAAAAGCTTCTACACACATAATGTACTGTTTATAAATATATATATTTATACACACACAAACATGTAAACATTTATAAACATGTATGTAAACCTATAATGATCACTGCCCTTCTCAGCTCCATCTTCAGCTATTTCGCTCTTTGTATTTCTGCGTACGTTGATTCCATATTCTGTATTGTTGTTTTCTGTCATGATGCTCCACTGAACCAGTAGAAGTTACCATAACTTCGGCCCTCGAGAAGTTAAATACAAGCCTACCCACGCTGAAATCGGATTGGCTTATTTTGCTACACATTCACATGCAGTGATCCGTGGCTCTATGCCATGGCCGAGCTCCACCTGGCGCTCTGGGCCAGGTTTTCCCGGTGTTCTGTGCCTCTCGTGTGCCTTAGTGCCTTAATTGTTATCACCTGTAGGTTTTTTATAAATGTTATAAGTGTTTCTATTCTGCGTGCCAGCATTCCGTCACCCGGTATCTGTTCCTGCTCTGTTTCTTCTCTGGTCTATTAAACCCCTGCATTCCTGTTCCTGAGTCATGCATGTCCTACCTGCCATGCACCGGGCTGTGACACTGAATTTAAATGTAATGCACATACACTCCCAAAATATGCTCATCTCTGCCATTTTTATTGTGATTGTGCTGAATTTTGATGCAATCATCGACAAGCCTCCATATAATGCATCCTATGGAATATTCATTACACATAAAGCGAAACATCTTAATGTTGTGGCTGATAGTTCATGAAAAACAGAAGACATCCAGTCTTTTGAGGTGCATTAGTAAAGTCACAATTTTCAGACAGGACCAGTTGGTTCTAGCTCCTATTTGTGGAAGAGTGAACGATCTGAACGAATGCCTCTGGACCATAACAGGCTGTGCTGTGGAACATGCAATCATTTGCAGCCAGTTTATGTAAGTGTGGAGGCTGCCTGAAAACAGATCGTGCTTCAGGGTTGACTCCTCTGTAAAACACTGTGTTCTTGATGTGTTCTCAAGAGGTTCTATTTAAAGGAACATTTCGGCGGCACTGCACCAGGTTCACCTCCCACTGTTGTGAAAATGGGACTATTTTGTGCGTCTCGATGTCTGTCAGCCGGATCTTCGCTCCCATATGCTGCACTTTCATAACTCGCCACTTTTTCAGACGCTCTGTCCTCAGGTCGCGAACGTCCAGTCCTTCTCCCAAACTTCTGGTGTGTGAGTCAGGAACAAACTCGGCACAAACCAGCAGTCCCAGAACCGGCTGCTCTGAGAGGCACGATGATGTGCACCACGTTCCCGACTCTGACCTTGAACTAGGGAGGAGACTGGGTGCTGCCGGTCTGGAGGCACTTGGCCAAACACTACAGGTGAGGTGAAGGTAAGGACGCCGATGATTTACTGTTAAATGATTTTGTTGTTAAAACACACAAAAACACACACATTTTTGCTTAGAAGGGTATGACTTCCTGAGGCAAACAGGCACACAGGCACAACACAAGTCATTAGTACATTCGGATTTGCACAAAATTAAGTTACACATGTTTTAGTTTTACACACACGTCTAGGGGATATGTACATTAAAAGCAATTCCTTCAGAATTCTTCCAGAAAATGTGTAAAATCCATGCTGTGCTGTTTCAATGTTGGCTTATTTTTGGTGATACATACATAAAATGTCAACATTTGTGACAACATTTTTTTCGTATATCACATATAATGCCAACACTGTATATTATATTAAAAAATTTAAAGACATATAACATATAGAACATATAGAATACAACGATGAGTACTGTGTAACATCAGTATTATAAATGTGTAAAAACCTAAATTTGCTGCTAAATTAACAAAACAAGATTGTGGTGAATATATAGAGATATGGTGCAGATAAGCCATGGAAACCACACACTCCAACACATGCTGATAATGTGTGAATAACATCAGAATTCCCAGAACCTGAACTCTACCCCTAAACTTAACCTCAGGAAACTACAAAATACCTCCCCCATACAACACACACACACACACACACACATAATTCTGTCCCTCTATTTCTTCATGCATGAGTGTGATATTAAATAGACGACAGTCTGCTCTGTATCACAGTCTCAATTTAGCAACTCGATTAGCAACACACAGTGTGTTTGTGTACCTGAGCATGTCCTCACAAAGTCTGGGACCGCATTTAAGTGAAAGGACATTTTGTGATGAACAAAGACGCAAAAGATCTGCTTTTGATTACAGAAGAGGTAGGTGTAGAAAATTCTAATTATACGTAAGTGGTTACACATGAATAATACAGTTATTACCATAATACCATAATTGTGTGTGAGTGGCTTATTCCACAGACTCAGTAATGTACTTTGATGAGCAAATCTTCTTCATTTATCAGACAGCCCTGACTTTAAGCACTGCGTTCATATGTTAGGCACTTTAACAATGGAATAAGGTCCAAAAAAGTAAATAAAGAAATAAATAAAAAATAAAAACCATTGAAAACCATTTCCACAGTTGTTCAAAAAGGCAAGAACTCAATTCTAAGAGGTAAAAGGTACCAGCTTGCAGATTCATACCAATGTCAACAACAGTTCTGAACAGAATCTGGGGGAATCAGATCTGGGCAGCTGAAGACTAAACAGTCAAATGTGTAAGACAATACACATTATAATAAAAAACAGGGCAGGGCATCGCCCAACACGACTGACACCCTACAGCCAGGACCTCACTGTCTCCACTTTTCTCTGAATAGGTTGAGCTGTGTGACCTCTGACCTGCAGGATGACCTCTGGGCGGAGCCACTGTGATTGTCCTACGTCCGTAGCGGATGTCGACGGGTGGGGCAGGGACAACTGGCGCCACTGTGTGAACCTCTGCGCTCAGCTGACTCACATCAACCCATTAAAACCTTCTCGGCACAGCCACAACCACGGATTCACACCTGCCAATCAACTCCTGCGCCGTGCGCTGTGCGAAATACCACCACTTAAGTGCTTAACCAGTCAGCACAGAATTACGCCTCGCTATTAATTGCTTATTTTCGTTTCATTGGCTGGTAATAAAAACGGCAGAACCCATTCTCAATAAATTTTCATTGGGCAATATTCAGCACAGCACATGAAACTGTCCTCATTTAATGTACTGCACACAGACTGGCAAAGGGTCCTTCCCCTCACTCTATTTCCAGTGCCACAAACCAACAGAGCACCCATGAGGCTCTTTTTTTTTTTTAAATCTTCAGCAACATTTGGTTAATGGCGCAAAAATATTGTCCTTCCACAGAGGCCACGGGAAGCACTGATTTAATGCGATAATAAATGCGCGGACGAATCCTCAGCAGTTACGAGGCGTATTGTTTCATGTGGGGGCTAATTATAAAAGACCGGCTTACACTCCGCTCGGGAGATATAATGCGCTCTGCAGTGCCCACCGGCACTCCCATGAGCGGTCCATGCCAGATCCGAGGAGACACCAGCTCCGGAAGCTTCCGGCGCTGTCACTGAACCAGGATCAGCACTGACTGCACTGTGGTTGACTGTCTACTCACCCTCTGCATTTATAATACTTCATTTAGTAAACATATTATGAACAATAATAATGACACAAACATAATGGTTTTTTTTTCCTGTAACAAACAAGCAATGGTCAGACTATTATCTGTAAATTAGGTCTTTCATTGATTTTAATAATCATCAAATCCCGATTGTTGAGCATAGGATATGTCTACAATGCAGAGAACTAAAAACACAACTAATAATATTAGTAATAATATTAATAATAATAGTAAATCCATTCCACACAGATACGTGATTCACATTTTGTACAGTTGGATGGATCACAGGATCTAACTTTAATGGGTTAACATGTGGCACTTTGTTAAGAACCAGCCTTACCAAAACCAAAAGCTAAAAACGTTTAGTATGAACACATGAATAAATGTGCCTTTTATTGTGCTCTCTGCTTGCCTTGGAACCCATGATCCAACAAGGATGGACATGAACACACAACAACAAAACACACTACAAACTGTAATTGGGGTTGGTAGTAACACATTCGCCTATGAACCAGAAGACCCAGGTTCAAATCCCGTTTACTTCCAGACAGGGGGGGACCGTCCCTGTAACTACTGATTGTAAGTCGCTCTGGATAAGGGCGTCTGATAAATGCTGTAAATGTAAATGATTGGGGTAATTCAAAGGCCATCACTAACCAGTGATGTTCCTCGGTCACTGTTCACATCATGGCCCCGGGACGACCCTGTTTATCCCTGTGTTACTCCACTCCCAGGCTGAACTCCACCTGACATGACACTTCATCTCTGACCTTAAGTGCAAAATGGGAGTAGTGCATGAATAACAGCATTACTGTTTTAACAGTCGCCACGGTCGCATCTCTTGCCGACAAGCACGCATGGAATTCATTATTCGATTCGAGGCGGGGGAGCAACGGCATTACAACATTACCCGGGCAGCACTGATCTGCTGTGATGGAGGAAACATAGCTGAGTCATGACAAGCGGGGTATTTTTATCGCCACAAGAATATTACAGCCTGTTCTCTAAATAGCCCGGAGTGTGGGCCACAAAAGCAGCGCTGTTTCCATGGCGCCATGTGAAAACAGCCCATGTGTCACCGTGTTGAATGTATGGTGATTAAATGTGGAAAATGTCGGCTTATTGAGACGGTTGCTAAGTTCTTATAACCATAATACAGTGAATCACTGATTCGGCACTGGAGAAGCAGAGCGACGGGATTGGCCGGAAGGCCTAATGCCAGGAAACCCACTCTGCCCACTGCGAGGGTGGTAAGCGCGAGCGTACATCAAATCAAATGATGTTTTCCCCGGCTCTGTTCACCGTCAGTCTTATTTGATCACGTTGTGATATTTCTTGTGATTACTACCACACACTCGCTGTGATATCAGCTCACCGCGCTCCCCGACGACCGCCATAATGAATTTTGCTTTAATCAAAGCTACCCCGGCAACAAGCGTCATGACTGCGGCATGATCACATAAGCAGCTGACTCACAGAAATCATGAAATCATGAATCAGGCTGCAGAGCACAGAGGCGTCCAGAGTCCCACGGACCGTGAGTCACCCAGAGAGCCGAGCTGCGAACACGCCCCACGGCCCGTAGAGCACGCACGCAGACGCGGGGTAAAGGTCAGCTGGTGTGTGGCGCGTCACGGGCTGGACGTGACGTGAGAGAGGCATGACTCTTGGCAGAAGAGGAACTTCTTTAGTTCCTTCAGCTGACCAAATGCTACCAAAATAGCAAACGAAGTAAAATAGTACATCCCAAATTTAGCTTAATGATCTGAAAGCAGCCTTGACTGGCCTTCTGCCACTGTCCTTGAGACCCCTAAGTCATGTTTTTAGTCATGATCTTGGGTTTAAACGCATTTCTCGAAGGAGAGCATTTTCAAAAGGATAAAAATTATAATGTCACACCAATTCCCAGTCCTCCAGAGTCTTTACCGTGTCTTCTTCACTCTAACACTTTTAACAACCTTCTCAAAATGTCATTTTTGCAGAATGCACATATTTTAGAATTTATTTATGTTTGTTACGTATGTATGTATTTTTTTTTTATGTATTGTGTGTAATTAATAATGTGAACCTAGTGGGGCAGTGGTGGCCTAGCGGTTAAGGAAGCGGCCTTGTAATCAGAAGGTTACCGGTTCAAATCCCGATCTGCCAAGGTGCCACTGAGGTGCCACTGAGCAAAGCACCGTCCCCACACACTGCTCCCCAGGCGCCTGTCATGGCTGCCCACTGCTCACTCAGGGTGATGGGTTAAATGCAGAGGAAAAATTTCACTGTGTGCGCCATGTGCTGTGCTGCTGTGTATCACATGTGACAATCACTTTCACTTTTTTTTTTTTTTATGTTGTTTTTTTGTCAACAGAACTAATTGGAATTGGCAACATTACACACTGATCTAAAGGTTTTATTAAGGAAGCAAAATACATGCAATAAGCTATGTCCACAATAGTGTTTTTTTTGCCTTGATCTGGACTCAAGGTGATTTTGAACCCATCACGGCCTTGAACTTACGGTTTTACATGCAAGTCGGATTTTGATGTTCTTGTCTGCTTTTAAGTAATCTCCCATCTGAGAACCTGCCAATCCTGTTTTACAGGTGCGGAGTCTTCACTGCTGGAAGCATGCAGTCATTAATGGAGGGGCTCTGCGTGGAAAACCATTTCCATACCTACACAGGTCTGCCCCGTCGCCATGGCAATAATACCAGCTGGGCAGAGAGTTGCACAAACATCTCCCGATAAGGAGGGAGCTGTGTGCGTTAGCATGAGAGCAGCAGGGGGACTGGAGTGGGGGAAAGTTGCCCCAGTACAGCTGAGTCCTTTGTGTGTGTGGCGGTGCGTAAATACCCCTTTCCTTACAGAGCCCACCTGCTCTGCTGAGGATTTATACCAGCATCCCTATCAGATCTCAGGCTAACCTCAGCCCTCACGGCAACCGCTCCCATTATCAGACCTCCGGCTTTTACATCCCGTCCTCTGTGGGAAAAAACGCTGTGTGCAGTTATCCATATGAATAAACACTTGTTTGTGCAAATTTAATACATATATTATATAAGTGACCTTATATACCTAATATCTTATAACTTATATTCTATTTGATATTGTAATAAAATACCAATTGAGCTTTCAGTGCATATTTAATGTGTAGTCTAACAAATATAAGAAAAAAAATCACAGAGAATAAATAAAAAGACACACCGGTGAAGTAGCCTTGAGCATTTCTAGCACATTTAGTTGTAAATATTTCAGATTTATCTTACAGGTTTTTACAGGTAAGCCGCTTTCGCTGCAAAATTCACCACTTGACGTTTTCCGGCCCACCCTGAACACTTGGCAGTAACACAGTAATAAAACGGCAGCATAACCACAAATCGTTATCACGATACTGCTCTATGGTGTGATTTACCTACTCCACTTATAAATACGTAGTTTGCATGTGAAATAAAAACAGACACCAAAAATTACATGGACTGCCGGATATGGGTACAGGCACTCTATTGTTAGCATGGATATGAAAGGAGGGATTTCCTATAAATAGACATGTCTGCGGCCAGCGGATGACATAAGTGGACCGTGGACACAGCAGCAGAGCTTGTTTTCACGTTGCCATCCGTGAAAGGTCCCATGTTCCCTTTTTTGTCCCTTTATGGCTTTTCCCCTATAAATCAAAACAAAAGGTCAACCATGTTATTCAGCATTTGAACCATCATTCATTACGGGTTTGTTAATGCAAAAAATGCATTACCAGTCGTAGCTTAATCAACACTTGAGGCTTCAGCAGCTGTATTTTCCAGCCATTGTGTAAGATATAGTGAATGGGGCGTGTTCACTTATGTCACATTCAATAGTTTGCCAATCAGAATTATTGAATTATAATATCGAATTTATTTGCATGGGGGTCATCCTTAGGTTCTCTTCTTGTTTTTATATCTTTGTGTCTCAGAAATAATGCAACAAGTGGGCTTGGTTGGCAGTTGGATCCTCCTCTCCATGATACAGATAACCAGCAAGCAAGACCTGAACACCACAGATGCACAATGAACCGAGATGCCATTTAGTCACCGGAGGATGAATCAGATACACATACGTGGTATATGTGGTCTGTGGAAGCCGGGCTCACACCTCCACAATCGACCTCACCGCTGCGGTGAAAGGGAGCCGATAGGACCGCGTTCCTTCAGAACGTGCTCAGCGTTCCATCTGACTCATCCTCTCCCCAGGAGCGGAAAGGCAGGAGTGAAGGAGAACAGAACCCCACTCATGTAGCCCACTGTGAAGCTGACCTCATTCTGAGTCACTCCGGCTGGACCCAGAGACAGTCGTCCTATGGTGTACACGGGATGGGGGTGTGCATATGAGTAGTGCATCTGTGTGAGTGTGTGTGTGTAAGTGGTGGCGGGTGGGAGGTTATCAATGACCCCATCTGACACTTGTTCCCTGGGTTGCTCTGATTAAAGGGATGGAGAATTATGATGGTCGTCAGGGAGCTGATATCACAGTGATATCACAACAAAAATCACTACGCGATCAAATGAAACCGACAGTGCTCTTCGTTGATAAAGTAAATGAACAGAACTGGGAAAACATCATTTGGTTTGACTTTGATTCGCTCCTCGCGGGAGGGAGTTTTTTTTTTTTTTCATGGGACCCAGGAATAAGTGGCGCATCGATAAAGGAGGGAACTGCTGGCTGCTGGAGCGGTTTCCCATGCAGGGAGTAGATAAGCCGACGAGGGGGGATACAGAGCCGACGAGTAGTACGCCGTGCGCACAACACACATCATTTTCACAGCCTGTCTGCCCCATGACTTCCCTGAGTTCAGGTCGCCTAGCAACCGGTCCCTTGCTATTTGAATTTTCATGCATCAGTATGTCGACAATTGATGTCACGGTTGCCGCGGCAACCATATGGCTGACTTATCGTGACACTTTCTTCTCCCCGTTAGCCATCTATAATGAAATTACTGCTTTTGCAGTACTGTAGAGGTGCGTAAGCATTATTTTTAAATGATGCCAAACTGGATCCCACCACCAACAATGCACAATCACACAGACCGATCGCATATCTCCAAATTCATCAAAATGTACAGATTTAGCTCATGCAGAGTGACTTATGGGCTCTAATTATAGCTTTAGCAGCCTGGAGCAACATAGGGTTAAGTGCGTTACTCAGGGACACAATGGCAGTAGATGGATTTGTAAGGAGAGGATTGAAACTTACAACTGGATTAGTTGGTTGATAGCTATTTTAGTGGACCACAAGGTTACAATGACCTGAGTAAACACACACACACACACACACTACATACCATCGTTCAGCTTTGAAACTTCCCTAAAACAAAGAGCTGACTGGCCTCATTTTCTGTAATGTTGCACAATTCCAGTAAGCACAGTTAATGTGTTATGTGTAGTGAAAACACAACATGGCTTTATTACAGTGGCCTGTATAGGCAAAATGCCACCAGTGAGCAATTGCTGTAATCACATAAATGAACAGCGTTGCCAAGTCAGCTGTAAAAGCTTGAGATTGGGCTATATATAGAGCGGGTGACTGCAGGTACAGTGTGCTTTAAAAGCCATGAGGGCATTTGAGGTTTAATAGCACAGAGAGGGATGGTGGAGCTGTGTCTTATCTCTGCCTCCTGACCTCAGCCTACATTTTTTTTTTCTGTTGAAGAAATGCAGCATGTAACATTTTCCAACTGAAGAATTTAGTATTGTTGAGTCTTAGCGGGGCAGTGGTGGCCTAGCGGTAAAGTGGGCACGTAATCAGAAGGTTGCCTGTTTGTATCCCGATCCGCCAAGGTGCCACCGAGGTGCCACTGAGCAAAGCACCGTCCCCACACACGGCTCCACGAGCGGCTGTCATGGCTGCCCAATGTTCACAAAGGGTGATGGGTTAAATGCAGAGGACAAATTTCACTGTGTGCACCGTGTGCTGTGCTGCTGTGCATCACAATGACAATCTTTTTTTTTTTTAGATTGACCTATATAGGCATAGAAAGCACAGTAGTTGCTATATTGATGATTCCATGGCCATTAGTTGTTGAATACTGATGCACGTTCTTCAACATGATGAGCTGCTGATCAGATCATCCAAATCTCACCAAGACAAGCAAACTCTCCTATTTCATCCTGTTTTGATGTAGTTGAAGTGTTATTATTTTATTATTCAATTCTGGCTATGAACATATTTAGTTAGTTGTCCTACTGTTGTATTTTTATACCAATGTCAGCTATTAAAACATCACAGTTGCAATTTCTATTCATCTATGATCAATAGTTTATTCAAAATGGCAAAGATATTGAATATAATATCAACTTCTTTTCCAAAGCTGTAGATATAAAATTCTATACAGTCATGGTCATGGTCATAGGGGAGCCATAATAGCAAATAATGATAATACTAGTAATAAATACATTTCAGATGACTCAAATTAGACAAATGTTCATGTGCACAAAGTGCTGCCGTCTCCCATAACAATAAAATGACCCCTGACCTCTGAACCCTCCCAGGTGCCATGCATGAATTCAGTGGCCAAATGGCCATTGAAAGGCCGACCGGCAGCATATGTCACCACCGGTCGATAAACTCAAGCCCAGCAGATTGCCGCATTTGTCCTCGCAAATGATACAATACTAATAATGTCCAAAGTAAAAACACCGACAATTGCAGTCTTGTAAATCGACTGCGGGTCGGAACCAAATTACCTGGTGGAATCTGCAAGCAGCGGCCGGTTAATTATTCACCATTGATTCTGGTCGGCCAGTTTACTGTGAGGTTTATCTGATAATCGATGGCCACTCTAAAGGTAAATACATGCGTGTTTATTCGTTTATCTGTTTTAATCACTGCAGTCCTGAAAGCGGCGTCCAAGACAAACTGCTCCCGAACGACTGGACACCCCGGCTCTGTGGGTGGATCATGAGGCAGAAGTATGAATTTTTCTGCCTGCCACATTACGGTGTTTTAGTTTACTTCACTCGAGGGAGAACACGATGCTGGAGAGACAGTTACGTGCTTCTGCCAGACTGGGAATGGAACAAATAAAAAAAAAAAAAAAAAAGCACAGACTGTCTAGATCACCGCCTTGACAAAGTTAATCCGTCTAGTTCACGGCGTACAGTATGAGCCTCGGCCGGCCCGGAGCTGACTGGGCTGAGGTATGCAGCAAGGAGGGCGAAGGCGGTTGACTTAGCCGTGTGTCTGCCAGTGCCAAGGGCTGTTCTGCTGACTGGGAAACGTTCCCAGAAAATCTGCTCCCGGAGGAGACACGGAGGTGGTGGGGGTTGAGAAGCCATTTGTTGGCGAAGCGTGCGACTACATGCGGCCCCTAAAGGTGGAAAAGGGGTACTGCAGGTGCCATTATTTGTTAAACACCTCTGAGAGTGAGTCCGGACTTTCTGTCATGCTCGCAGGGCGTGGCCTGCTCTCTGCAACGTCATCGCAGTCAGTACATAACAAGCTCTGAAGATAAGCAATGATTACAACCTGGGGTCAGGTTTGGTTATTTAAAGCGTAACTGTGTCTCCAGCAGCTGCCGGGCGCTGATCTGCAGCAAGACAAGAAAATGCTTATTGAATATTTGGAGAGATTTCCGGGCAAAGCTAGACATGGATATAAATATCTAACCCCTTAAGAAGTCGGGTGTGATGTTTAAATGGACTATTTGCTCTCTCGGTTTCTGAGCCCTGATCCAACACCGATGTCACTGCAGAAGGTGTCCAGTATCGAACAAGGATTGTGACGTCAAGCTGGGTGAGCAGGGGCGCACTGTCAGCTGGATTTTGCCTTTGGCCACTTCAGATTGACACACAGTGGGGACAGAGGGGAACATGCTGACCCAGGGAGGTCAAAGGGGAGACGGGATCAAAGAGCCGCTGGAAAAGCGGGCCTGAGGCCCGAAAGAAAAGTGTGTGTGTTGAAGTGTTTTTGTTTCGGGGAAAGAGGGGGGGGGGGGTGCGTAGTTCTACACAGAAGCCTGGAGAGAGACAGAGAGCAGTGCGCTCTCACATGTGACTCCGTGTGAGAGTCTGACTCCAGCAGAGATGGAGAGACAGACGAACGGCACAGAGGGAGAAACGGAGAGAGGGTGGAGGGTAATAGAGAGAGAGCTGGCGGAGCTGGTTTATGTAAGTGTGTGTGAGGGAGGGTGATGGGAGTTCCGTGTGCTTGACTGCAGGATGCTCTCCACCTCCTACAACCCCACTGCCCCCCTCCCTTCCTGACTGTGCTCCCTGCTTCACCCCTGGCACCCAAAGCTGCAGCTGGGAAAGGGTGGGGTTGGGTGTGTTAATGTATGAGTGTGTGTGTCTGTGTGAGTGTGTGTGTGTGTGTGTGTGTGTGGGAGGGAGGGAGATCACAGGCGCCGGCTCTGCAATAGAGATGCCTGGGGAACCGGCCTCTGTCCAAGACAACACTCTCTCCCTAAAACACACACACACACACACACACACACACACACACACACACACAGACTTTCCCAATGTCTGAGTGAGACCCGACCCTCCCCTTCTCACAGGGCAGCTGGCAAAACACAAAGGGGAGAAGTGTGCAACTGGTGCGATAAAGGCGGGAACATCTCACCATTTCAGCGTCAGCATAATAAAGTCAGAGCAGAATAAGACCCCTGTCCTCAACACAGGGCAGCCCTACACACACTCCCCATACAGAGTAGTTCACCCACCCACTAGACACACACGCAAAATAAAATTACTCTTCATCAACATTGCACACTTGATTTTACCCCATTAAACAATGACCACTTTTCTTTGTGTATTTTGATAAATCCATATAATTAGAGGACCAGCCATAAGGTACCCACAATTTGTGAATACTATCTTTGTGAGGACATTTGTTCATGCACAAATCCCGATATAACCATACACACTCACATGCAAACACGGACAAAGATATCAAAGATATACATGCCTAAACCAACATAAAGAGAATTAGACACAAGACACACACACACACAGAAACTTTGTCCCTCAGACGCACACACACAATACTGGTTCTGTGCTGTCTTTTAGGGTCTCCCTCTCTCTGTGTCTCTCTCCCTCCCCCTCATTCTCTCTTTCTTGAGGGAATGCAAATGATCAGACATTGACATGTAGTGGAGGCACAAAGGCACAGTGTTTTTTTTTTTTCAAGCTGTAATCTGGTATGAGCCAATAGGAAGGTCTCAGTCTCCAATTTGGGAAAATCTCAGACGGATGCGTCTGCAGAAGTGTCTGCATCGGAATAATCATGCATAAACAGGTTGTAAAAAATGGCACTAGGGCAGAATACGAGCAGAGGTGTGTCAGTGAAAGTGTGTGTTAAGACTACTACAGGTTTGAAATGTTTTTACTATTATCATCATTAGAGAAGACATTTTTTTCCTCTGGTCCACACACATGATGGTCTGTGGACTGCAAACAGGGTCACTTTATACAAGGCCAGACAGCACAGAGGAGAAGGGAGTAAGGAAATCAGACAAAAAAATAATAAAACAGGCCCTGTACAAGGACACTTAAAGGAACACCCTGGCAATTTGAAACAGGTTCGAGAGACTTGTAATCAGGAGGAGTAGTGCTTCCTGGAAGCCCAGCTGGGAGAGGAGGGGCCGAGGGGCCGCCGGAGTGATATGAGGCAGACCGAGACCTCTGCTCCGAATCCCCAGCGGAGACTGGTGCAAAGTCTGCTGCTGTCTGGCTGTTCCCATGGTAACGACCAGGTGAGCAGACAGGCTGGGAACATGGGGGAGCATGTGACTCCCTACACTGGATCCTACACACACACAGCTACTGTCAGTACCCCCCCAACACACACACACACACACATTGGCAACTGCTGTCTATCATTCTACTATAAGAGAATGCATTCTCTGACACACATACACAGGCGCTCACAGACATACTCACACAGCGCGTCTGCACACACACACACACACACACACACACACACTCAAACAAAATGATAAACCCCCACAAGCATCAGGCGACTGTGCAACACAGAAAAAGTGCGGCAAGACGGCTGCACCGGCTGCAGTATAGACCTGAGAACAGCGGAGCTGTGGTGAGATCTGATTGCACCGCTCCTCTCGCAGTGGGTACAGTGGGTACAGTGGGTACAGTACAAGGCTTGGCAACACGCTCCTCTCGCAGTGGGTACAGTGGGTACAGTGGGTACAGTACAAGGCTTGGCAACACGCTCCTCTCGCAGTGGGTACAGTGGGTACAGTACAAGGCTTGGCAACACGCTCCTCTCGCAGTGGGTACAGTGGGTACAGTACAAGGCTTGGCAACACGCTCCTCTCGCAGTGGGTACAGTGGGTACAGTGGGTACAGTACAAGGCCTGGCAACACGCTCCTCTCGCAGTGGGTACAGTGGGTACAGTGGGTACAGTACAAGGCTTGGCAACACGCTCCTCTCGCAGTGGGTACAGTGGGTACAGTGGGTACAGTACAAGGCTTGGCAACACGCTCCTCTCGCAGTGGGTACAGTGGGTACAGTGGGTACAGTACAAGGCTTGGCAACACGCTCCGTGTAAATAAGAATAAACAGCTCGAGGGCCCTGGTGACGCCCGAGTAGCACAGGTTGCGTCAGGGAGCGGCACATGAAAAATTCCTGGCTGGAGCGGGAGGGGAGAGAGCCTCAGCGGCATCTATCATAATTGAGTCTGTCAGCAAAAGTGTCAGATTCCTGCCGCTTTGGGCTCACGTGCGACTGTTTATTTATAATGAATGACTGCACGAGTGCCCGTACCCCCACTCACATTACTTATTGATATGTTTCTGTTTGCGTCGTCAGCTTCCATAAGACGGGCGGCCCCTGCTCGGCATGATGGGAGAGGAAGTGGAGCGGCTGTGTTGCCCCGAGGGCAGGGAGATGAGCGAAGGCAGCCCAGACTTTGGTTTCAAAAGACCCATGCGGCTCCGGAAATCCCTCCGGATCGGTGGCACGTTTGCTGCGTACCCCAACCCTCTCTGGTTCCCCTCCACAAGCCTGAGTCCACAACTGGTTATAAGTTCACAGGGCTTTTGATTGCATTTACCCCCGTGGCCAAAAGGGAAACGGGGTTTTAGGGAAGGGGGGGGGTGGGTGCACTTTTATTTTAAAACCCCACGGTGCACTTTATACAAACATGTTTGCAAACATGGACATGAGTGCTGCGGGGCAAAAAATAGTCGCTCCGCCGTGTTTATTTTAAACCTGTGATTACGCCCATTTACGCAATGTCTGTAAAAGGTGAGTGTCCATTCTGGACGCGCCTCTCCGCGCTAAATATACATCCAGGAAGCCCAATTGGCCGCTATTAATATTTTATGAGCGTGTCCAAATACAAATGACGCATCGGGGCCATTGTATCGAGGTGCTGCTAGTGAATCTGCACAAATGACAGTATTGAAGAAAAAGGTCATTTTAAGACAGGGTCCATTTAATTTAAGTTTAAGCCTTCACTGTACAGAAATGTCCAGCTTCTGAAAAAGTGTGTTCATTTATGCAATTAACACTTTAATACTGTGATGCACTATAACATATTTTACAAGTGCTCTTTTGTGTCCAGATACAAATAACTCGTCTGGGCTAGTGTTCGTCGAACTAGTCAATGACTATAAATATTAATGTGAATTTATACATTCAATACTTTTCTAAAGAAAATGAAAAAGTAGTGTTAGACATGCATTTACGCTGAATGTGTAAAATATTACACCTGCTTTATTTATTTTTTAGCAGAATATGGTGTTCTCATCGCGCCCTCAAATTAAATTAGGGTCAGGGAGTCACATCCATCTCAGCTTAACTGCAACATTAGAAAAGCGATGACAGGTAGGGACCTGCCCCTACCGCCAGAGCAGAGTGTTTACTCTGTCAGGCGCCACACCTTGAATTATCATCCGGAGTCCAGGGGCAGACGTGTGGGAGGGCGCGGGCGGGAATATTGCTGCAGGAGCGTCTCCTTATTAAAACGCCAGCTTTGATGAATGGGATTAGATGATATGTTATGCACCAGGACACCACGTCTCAGAGTCCACTCCACCTTTGCAGTGGGCATATCATCTGCAGCCCCCGCCGGTAGAGGTGGTCACGGGGGCGAAAACCGCTGCACTTCATTAGGGACACCAGACCTACGCTGAGGTCAAGGCCCTGCCCTCCTCACGCACAGACGAGGGTGTTTAGTTCAGTTTTGCGCTCATGACTCCTGCATCTGCCACGAGACCCCAAGAAAACCCAGGCCATGGGATCGTGTGCAAAAGCCCGCCCCAGTCGGAGCGGCCAGTCGTCGGCACGCGTCTGAGAGTCTGGCCATTGCGAGCGTCTGCATGAGTGTGTGTGTGTGTGTGTGTGTGTGTGAGCACGAGGTGTGTTCTTCTGCACTCTGGCCACTAATTGCCCACTTACACTGCCAGGTTTCCTTTGTTTCCCCACCGTCCCTGGGATTCATGACGGCTCCGCTATTTCCGCGGGCGCGCCGTTCCAAAATAACTGGGACTGAGTTCCAGTGGGTCCTGAGGACCTATAAATAGTGCCTGTCAGTTATTTTCTCCTATTAATACGCACAGTGTGGCATTGAGAGGGATCATGAGCAAGGGTCGGGAGAAACAGGCTTTGAGGACTCAGGGTGGGTCGTGAGGTTCGCGCACCACGCAGCTCACCGGTCGTGACACCGCAACCCGTGCCAGACTCCGGCCTGAGGAGCGCTCATTAACTTGGAGCGTTTCCATCCACTCCGCATTAGAAACAGAGAGGCTCGTTACGAACGAGCGAATTAACTTTAAGGTGCTGCTGCCGGCGCCATCGACTCGTCCCCATTGACCTGATCACCGGCAGGCTGCATCAGCACCATCCCCGGGCCCCGCTGCAGTGCCGCAAGAGCCCCATGATCCAGCATGATTTCAGCAGAAAGAGTGGGGTGACAAACACATGGGCGGAAAATGCACGCTCTAATATTAGCTGGTTGCTCACTCTCTCGCCGGATTGTTGTTTTCCCTCGGCTGCCATGTCTGTCCACTTTGACTCCGGCCATTAATCAAGCCCGCCACCTCACAAACCAGACCCGACTGTGGCGACAGCTTGGCGTGCATTATTGTCACCCCCTCATTAAACAGTTACTTCAGCAATCATGTCATTTTTTTTTTTTTTTTTACCGGTGCAGATCCCCATCTTGGAATTCTGCGTACTAATTTTTGGTTTTGTTTGATTGAGATGAAAACTCTTGGTCTGCTTAATGCTCTGTCCCTGTTTCCAAACCTACAGGTTTCACCAGCCCGTGAAAGTCAGATGGGTCCCCTAACTCTTTCTGCCGCATAGGTGTGTCACCGTCGGGCCCAATTTGCCTGCTGTTGCTAAACATTAGAACAGGGCTGCGAGGAAACATGCAGCAATGCTCAGCAACCGTGCTGCGTTTCAGAGCACCGGGAGATGATTTACAGCGCAACACTCTTAATCTCAGTCCCTGATAAATGTGCCCGTACACTTATGAAATTAAATTGGGTCATTTAAAGAGTCTTACAGAAAGGGCACAATCTCATAAACTGCAATACAGCAGCGCTGCAATAAGAGAGGTGGGCGAGTCCAGTTTTCTAACATGATGTAATTGTCGAACCATGAGAATTTGTGTAGTGATGCCCCTATAAAAGCCCCCGCACCCAACTGTAATACTGCCCTCTACAGATGTGCGCTGGACGAAGGCTGTTTACGCAGGCCGGTGCTGCATGCCACACTGTGGTAGGTAACCAGCCGTCCCATTACACATCTACCTGATCTTATCACGATGGCCCTTATTCGTTTCCATGCAGCGGGGGACAAACCAGTGAGGACCAGAGTGAGCAGAAAATCATTGGTGTCATTTTGTTGAAGTGAATTTGGGGCGTGTTGATGGCAAAGATGTGTGAAGAATTGCTCATGGTATTTTTGAGTCACCAGTACCAGTGCTTACGGCCATACCAGCCGAAGCACGCCAATCTCATCTGATCTCGGAGGCTAAGCAGGGTCGGGCCTGGTTAGTACTTGGATGCGAGACCGCCTGGGAATACCAGGTGCTGTAAGCTTTAACTATTGGGTCAGTGGTGGCTTAGCGGTTAAGGAAGTGGCCCCTTAATCAGAAGGTTGCTGGTTTGAATCCGGAATCCACTTTCACTTTTTCACTTTAAATTCTTGTCCATGGGAAAATTCATGGACAGATGAGAGATCAAATATAATGCTTTTACCATACATTTCTTATCAAAATCTAATCATTTATTTATGCTGTAGAACAAAACCGAAGAGTCAACGATAGTTTTTGAGTATACACAAAAAGTTGGCTCAAGATTTAGGCTTTTCAAAACAGTGAACATGCATGTCATCTCTCGGCAGCTAAGTTGGTCAAGTGACTTCCTGTAAGAGTGCCTATATGTTAAACACTTGTTTCCTTCAGTAGTGTTAATGATTCTCATGCAGCTGCTTACAATGACAACACACTAAAAAGGGTCCCGTAGAAGAAGCTTCATAACAGCCCTGTTGACTACCATTACCACACGTGGAAGAATGAAAAGCATAATCACAAACAGAAAAACCAAACCAACAGCAAGTTAGCATGCAATTCAGCTAACAGTAGCTCAGCCTTCCTGTAGTACCAAGAGAGTAGAAAACTCAGAAACCATGTACATGTGCGCACAATTGAAGTTAATAATTCATAAAATATAGTTTGACCAATATTTCACAGTAGTATTGGACCAGTTCAGCCTACAAAACGTGCACGAGGTCACAGTGAAGGGGGTCTTTTAAAATCAAGACACCGAAACACAAATGCAAATTTTCTAATTAATTTAAATGATCTATAATAACAATAAGTATGTACTTACTGAAGTTAGCATGTTAACCTGCATGTTAGCAGCAGCCCAAACTATCCTGCAATTCCACTGCGTACCCCTAATATTTACAGGTTGCCCTTTTAAATACACGTGTATGTACAAATTGGCCAGTTTGACCTCAAAAATAGTGCATTAGGTCATGAAGCAGGTAGTCTATGAAATTGAAACAAATTAAATGCTTTCTTGGGTTAAGTAACGAAGGTTAAGAATACGGGTCTGGGGTTTAACTAAATCCATGACACAGATTTCACACACATACACACACACACACACACACACACACACACACACATGCAGGAAAGTGCGTCCCAGGCTGAGGCATCATGGGCACTGGGAGCCTGAGAGAGGCTGCCTGCTCGTCTGAGTTATTCGGCCTAATCCCATCTCAAGGCAAATCCTCTGCGGCCAAATATGCCCACAAACACGGAAAAGTGCATTAGCGCAGGTCAATCAGGACGGGATGAGGGCCCAGCTCACAATGCAAACACAAGCGCGGTTTTTAAAAGCACAATGCGGCAGAGGGACACTAATACCAGTCTGTCCTACCGGTGTACGGCCTTCTTTATATTTCCTTGAGCTCAATTAGCATAGCAGCCTCTCTCTCTCTCTCTCTCTCTCTCTCTCTCCCTCCCTCCCCCTGCAGAACTCCTCCTCTCCTCCTCCTGCCAACTCCACCACTACTGGCGCCACACCAGTGAGGGTCACCCAGGGTTCTGCCTGGAGAGGAATGCGCAAGGAAAACAATCCTCCATTTTTCCAACGGGGTGATGGGGGGGGGGGGGGGGGGGGGGGTTGGGGGGGCATGAATGAAAGCACACACATAAACGGGCGTCCCTGCACCACTCCGCGCTGACCCAATCCTTCATGCGGGTCGCGGCTAATGCAGTTCAGTAGCGTCGCATGTTGCACAAGCGTCTCGACCGGTATACATGTCCTCTGCGTAAGTTCTTTTTTTGTATTTTTTGGTCTGGATTTTCTCTTGGCTGCCGGGAAGGTGTGGGCAGCCCTTATCCTCATGGAAGCACCGTGTTCCTCCTGCTGATCAGAGAGAATTTGGCCTCAGCTGTAGCAGGACGGCAGCCATCAAGATCATACACACGAACATGCGCAGAGCTGGAAAGCACGTTGCCTTGACACAGTACTGTTCATCTCCGACGACAACGGAGGGGGAGGTGTGTGTGTGTGTGTGTGTATTAGAGGGTAGCTTTAGTACAAAGTGTGCAGAGCACAGACAGGAAACCTGATATTCCTGTCCAGAACAGAGGACAACGGGGAGGGGGGGCTGAGATCTCTCCCGCCATCCTGACAACACTGAACACAGAGTTCTGGACCGGATCAGTGAATCTACACTGACCGCCCCCACCCCCCCGCCAAAACACACATTCACCGTTTTTCTCTCCACCTGTCTCTCTCTCTCTCTCTGTATGCAAAAAAGTTCAACTCGGGCCCGTATGGTGTTTTCACATACGTAGTCCTATTTAAAGAAACTAGACTAGTGATCCAAAAATACAGAATTACCAAAGTTACCCAAAACGTTACCAGTTATACGTGTGAGGGGTTTTATTTCCTTTGCACGTCTTAGCATTCTCGCAGATGACATATGACGCAATGTACTAGGTTCATTAAAAAGTAATTTAGTGTTTACATGCACACACATATGTATTAAAAAAAAGCCACTTTTTTTGGCAGATGTCCATTTTTGGTCCCAACAATGTTGACTGAAGCTCTGGGCCAGTACCATGTGAACCATGTGATCAGCTTGTTTCGGAGAGTTCACATGGAAGCCAAAATGCTGACTAATCAATCAGAGCTGGTTTCCAGGGCTGTAAACACGGTCGCTCCCACTGTGTAAAAACCCACGTTATCTCGCACAGTATGCACAACGCAGGGCGCAACACGCGTTAGCGTTTTACAGATCAGCGGACATGTGGTGCTGTGTGCTTAGAGCGGGGACACGTAACTCACAGGCAAACACGCCGCAGTTATCGCAGAGGCCGCTCACGTCCCAAAAAGTACATTATCGCGCCACTGATTACACATTTACATTGCGGAGATAAGCGGCGCTGAGTTGCGGTGGCTCTCTGAGGGCCGGATGAGGAAATGATGTGGGAGGAAAAGGTTTTGAGGGTTTTAGCCAAAACTTAAAACCATGTGTTGTGCAAATGAACAAATCAACAAGTGTTGTTTCAGTGACAGGCTGCTGGGCTGCATAGTCAGCAGAGTTCAGACCGTTCACGTGTACAAAGCATTGAAAAAGTATTCATACCCCTTTCCACATTTTATCATATTACAAACACAATATTAAATGTTTAATAGTGATTTAATATTGATAGAGATAGAACACAAATCTTGAATATTAAACCACGTTAACAATATATTTGTGCATCTATAACATAGAGCCCTTCAGTCCCAAACAATTGAAGACTATGAATGAAGAGTTTTTGACTGATGACTAATTTGAGATGCAGGCTTTCTGGTTTTCCTGATCTATCAGTCATAATTATTAATTTTTTTAAATGACAAATTGTATAATTGTGCTGTTGTGGATCATGCTGTTCATCCCATGTGCTCGGGGTATGTGAGCCGTCACTTGAGAGCCCAAGCAGTGCAGCATTCTGTTGTGCTCTAGCTACCAGGATGTCGTGTTGGACCATGTGCGCCGCACCACCTCTGCATTGTGAGCCTGACAACAAGCAAACGTCCGCTACCCCCTTAAAGCGCAGCAAAGCAGCTTAGGAGCCTGAGGCTCAGACCACGACAGGCACACGTGTTCAACGTGCACTCGCCCCGCTGTCACACACACCCACACGCGGGCCAGCCCTGGCGCGCTGTGCGCCTTGCCGAGTGCCAAAGCCCGGGGGGGGTGGAGCAGAGGGCCGGACTCTGAGCGAGGGGCGTGTGCATGTGTGCAGCCTCTCCCCCTCAGCTGTGCAAGAGCACGTTGCTGCAACAGTGCACCTGAACCGACACACGCAGGGAACGTCACAGTCGATGCTCCGCCTGCAATAAAGCCACCATTACCGTGAGAAAGCCTACCGCTTATGCTTTTTTTTTGCCATTTATGTATAGTTTTAGATAGCATTGCAGAACTGACGGGTTTTTCACATCTTCTGTATTTTTTTACCCAGAATTACTCTCACTCCCTGTGATGTAGTGCATGCTTTTCGCCTGCGCTACTGTGTGCGAAAGTCAGTGTTGGTGCATGATTGACACTTGCCTGCAATGTCACATCACAGCAGCAGTTTTTCCGAATGCGACCTGGTCCGATTTCATGAAGTGCCACAGCTGCTTTGCTACTGTCATCCATGTTAAGTGGCGCCGCGGCTCAGCAAAGTTTTCCCTCTGCGTCCCGCGCTCGAGTTAAGAGTCCGAGAGGAAAGCCAGGCCGCGGGCCGAGTGATTCACAGCATGACTCACGCAGGGGCCCGTTTCCAGGCATGACGCCTGACCAGCTGACCTTCTCAAGGTGTGACAGGCACGTCTCTGCCAGCGCTCGACATCCACCGTCACCAAACACACCACAAACAAGCAGCGAAACAGGGAGTCTGGAGAAGCCATCACTCTCATTCCAAAGACACCCCATTCAAATATTTTGCTGGAGCGCCTGCTCCAATGGCCAAGAATGGTGGTGGAGCAGGACAGCAGTGGACTACACATTTCTTTGGTATGACTTACACACTCTGAGCACAGTTACGCAAAAATGTAACAAACAGGGGGCATTTAACTCGTCAGAGTGAGGCTGAATGCTTTAGTGTACGTGTGTGTGTGTGTGTGTCTGCTCCTGGACACAGCTGGGATCACTCTGCAGCTCCAGGCTGGGTTGTCGCGGCAACCTCATGTAACGTGCAGGCACTCTGGGGAGTCTTACCCGAGGTGGGGTGGAGGAGCTGGGGAGTG
The DNA here is from genome assembly GCF_900700375.1 of Denticeps clupeoides. Taxonomy (NCBI): domain Eukaryota; kingdom Metazoa; phylum Chordata; class Actinopteri; order Clupeiformes; family Denticipitidae; genus Denticeps; species Denticeps clupeoides. The sequence goes on along the minus strand of NC_041708.1, from coordinate 26,796,303 downwards.
TTGGCTCCATCTGACAGTCCACCCAGCTGGCACTGCCAGGGCCTCGGAGCCCTAAGTGGGCGCTGCCACTATAGATGGCATCCTGCATTTATTATCCTGCTGTAAATGCAAACTGTAACACTGACCTCTAGGGAAAAGAGAATCATGTCATATAATGTTTTTTTTGATCAGCCATATGGTATTAGATTAATAAAATTGCTTTTGACATTATCCATATTTTTGCCAATACAAAAATATAATTTGATGTGTAAATGTTGTTGGTTGTATCAATTGAACAGCAAATCTTAGGATATGAAGTTGAATCCATTTATTAATGTAACTGCACATCTGCTGACAGAAGATAAATAGAAGATGTCTTTGTCTCATCGGCGGCCAATGCGGCTCATTTCCGCCCCCTTTTGGCTACGGGCTGCTATCGCATTAGAATGTTGTCTTTTTGGAACAAAGACACAACATGGCCTAATTCTCACAGCAGACATAAAGCAGTGCTCACTGCAACAACAACGTGTACTGTAAATGCTGGGTTTGTACCCAAACCTGATTAAAATATTAATAATAAACACTGAAATACAAATAATAAAAAAGGAATGACACAATCCATGCTTAAAATCAGAAGTTTTTTTCTATTATTGAATTGTATGTCATATACAGATTTGTCTAGTTATAGTATTTGTTGTCTGTTTTACACATTGGGTTAAATTTAGATGTAGCAAACATTTTCTGCAATGACAATTGTGCTATCTAATATTTGAACTACTATCCTTGCATAGTATGTTCCCTAATATATGGACTCTTGTAACTGGCAATTCTTGCTAACCATCTGTTCCAAATATATACTTTCATTTGATGCTACCAGTGTTGGAGAAACAAATATTGTACAGTGAACGAAATGCAGCCATTCTTATTGTAAATATTATTCAACAGTAAACAGCAATTTAATTGAAAATACTTTTTTACACAGCCTCAGACATCCTCATTGGGTTCAACCTTTAGGCAAAAGCACTCCAGCCTTATTATGGTTATTACTCATAAAACACATACTTACAAAATCACACACACACACACACACACACACACACACACACACACACAAAACAGTTAGGTGTCCAGAAACTCAGCACTGAAGGTCAAAGGTCACATTGTTTGTATGTTAAGAGCACATCTGCACATTTCCACATGTTGCCATCTGACACAATGCTCTCCAGAACGCTCCAGGCGGATGTCAGCAGTTTACTGTTCCAAACACCACACTGATGTAAATCCAATAAATACCACATGTTATTAATATGGAACCGCGTAAAGATGCATAAAAAGAGCCAGATTACACAAGACTGAGATGAAACACATTTCACTGGACAGCTATATTTGTCAGCCTTTTGCCCACCTGTGGTGCAAGTCAGGACAGTCACCTTCTACAAAAGCATCCTTGAATGAAAGGGATGGAGGAAGACAAACAAGTCAGAGGTTTGTCTGTCTGACAGGGGCCACCGCAGTCTGCACTTCCCTGGCATAATGAGAGCCGTGCCAGACACTTTGATCATGTCTGACAGCAAGCACCACTGAAGTGTGTTGTTCGTGTGTGTCTGTGTGTGTGTATGAGTCTGTTTGGGGAGGGTGGGTCCTCCCAGGCAACCCATCCACCCCCTACCCCCCCTCCTTCCCCCCACAACGCCGCCGCCACCAAGTTCACCCACTGAGCGGCGGCCCATCCCACATTCCCTTTCATCTCCCGCCGATGCTGGAGGGAGGGGAGCAGTGCAGGCTACACCACGTCTCCGCTCTTAAACGCCCCTTTAAAATGGGTTCAAAGCAAAACAAAACAGGGCAGAACATTAAAGAGACTCGAAAGTCTGAGTGTTAAAGCGCACAGAACAGCTGAAAGAATATCACAAGAGGCTTAATCAAAACGACCAGCATCAGGTTCATACTGTCGAGTTATTGTGATGAAGAGAAAAGTCCACAAGGGCGTGATATTATCCAACCAATACATACACATCACATTTAAGATGTAGAATTCAATCTATCTATCTATCTATCTATCTATCTATCTATCTATCTATCTATCTATCTATCTATCTATCTATCTATCTATCTATCTATCTGTCTGTCTGTCTGTCTGTCTGTCTGTCTGTCTACAAAAAAAATATTTTGTAATATTCAATTTCAAATTCGTTTTTTTTTACCACATATTTCATGTATTCGACTAAAATATACTCATTTATTCATATTCATTTTATGTGTAGAATTATTCTCCATTCAAAATGATGAATATGATGACTGGAGACATGAAGGGTGGTACCAAGTGCCATCAGGAAGGAAAAAACTATTCCGGCCTTTAACCTTTGTGTCCAGGAGGATCTGGAATTCAGGAGAGGAGACAGACCTACAAAAAGCCAATTTATGGGTCAAAATTCCCTTCTGAGCTGACAGCTCTGGAGCGCAAATATATTATGAGAGGCCTGCGGTACATTCTTATGGGGACGAGAACGACCTCAATGTTTTTTAACCCGCTATCAGCAATATGACTATATTTAATTACAGACTACATGATGTGAAACACAATATTACAATATTGCTCTTTCAAATGTAATTCCATGTTGTATAAATCAAACCAAGTGAGCTGATTTATGCCTGCAAGGCACTGAGCGGGAAATGCATGTTAATCAAATTAATTTGAAGGTTCATACATTGTGGCTGTTTTGCTCTAAAGGTTGCACACGAGCAGCACAAAAGAAAACTTAAAATAACTTCAGCCGTTTAGTATTAGCCACATTTGGACAGGAGAGGCACTGCCACGATTAGGGATGAATCTCCAAAAATGTGTGGTGTGTGCATCTGCTGACTGAAAGTGACAGGAAGACATTCTGACACATCATAAAACAGGAGCAAAGGCTGCTATCAGGCTAATGGTTACACAACGCAGCTTGTCTATTAACCCAACGGCATGAACGATTAACCAGCGTCGAAATGCTGCTCCTCAGGTCACCGACAGCCTCGTACCGAGGTAATCACAATGTTGGAAACACCATCATCTCTCGTCCTTTGACTGGAAACCTTTATAAGGGTCACCGCATTTAGTGTTGTAACTATCATCTGGACGCTGGCACGTGAGAAATCATTAACATCACTTAAGGCCACTTAACGTCATGCTTTGCAGCGTGCAGGTCGGATTCAGGTCTTGCCAGCTCTTCCCAGCTCTTCCCAGTCACACACGCTGAAATGCGTGGGGTTCTGAAGCCTTACAAACACACACCTCAGGTGCAGGAGCGGATCATACACCCTGGGGATTTAGCCACAGTCTACAGTCTAACCGGTGTAAATGTGCGATATGAATTCTATTTATTACTGTCAGCATTTAATGTGCAAAATATTTCTTTCAAATGCACCATATTTTCTAATTAATGTTCATAGGCTACACTCCCAGTACCAGTAATGTTAGAGTTGTGAAAAGGTACATTATTTTCCCCCTCTATGGTGACCTCTGACCCCACAAGGTTAAATGTGAAACTGGGATATGCGTAGGGAGTCTACAGAAGTGTGACCTTTGACCTCCGTCTGGATAAACTACTGGATCAAAGGCTAAAAAAGCGCTTAACCGAGAGTTAGAAACGCGATCAAGATAAATGCCTGTAAGTAGTATCTGCCCCTGAATGCAACCATTTGCAAACCTTTCAAGGTTGTCGCATTAATAACCATAATCTGATTAATGCACTTGTGCACAAACCCAGCAGATGTGCGCATTGAAATCCAAACGCTTCCCCAGAGCGAGCAGCAATAACCGAGGAGGACTTTGCACAGAGAAGTGACACCGAGCACGCGTCTTGTGATGCGGAGAGGAACAACACCCTGCTGCTGAACACCGAATGACGCTCCACCGGTGAATGAAGGTACCGTGCGATTTACTGAGGCGCCACTGGTTTTTCTTTCTTATTCCAAGGCGCAACAGACCCAGCTGTTTGCCCTGTGTAAATGCATGGTGCAATACAATAGGTTTTTATAATTATAGTCATTTGATGGCCTTTCTACTGGATCAGAATTCGCAGAAATGCAACCTTTGATTAGATTCTTAGTGGTCAGGTTAATCAGTAATATTACTTTTAATGCTTAATTAAACAGCAAAGTGAAATTGTGCTGAGGCAGCATTTTAGGTTTATTCCCTGGAAATAAAAAATGGGTTGAATTTGTTTAATAACAATTGCATTCGGATTCTATCCGTGGCTGTAAAAAAAGCAGGTCTTTGGTTGCCTGGCTCGTTGCACATTAGGCAGCATGCAGTTAAGTACATTCAAAACGCAAATGTTATGCTCTTTTTAATATGTATGTGACGGCAACCATAAGTTGACATGTTTGGAGGAAGGTGGAAATATGAACGACAACTTCATTTACATTGAATAATGTAACATGCAGACATTTCCCGTCGAGATCCCGTCAAGTAAATGTGAGTGGCGCTGAAGCTCTTGTTTCTCACCCCCTTACAGGAGCGTGGAGATCACTGACAGCAGCTTGAACTGTAATTCATTCATAAGAGCTGCTCTGCTGTGCTGTGCTGTGCTGTGCCACCATTCAACCTGTGTCCGTTCACCCCACAGACAATTCTGCAAGGCAATGGAGGTGAAAGGCATTCTGAGGAGGACTCAGTCTCTCAGGAACGTCTCCAGTGACAGCAAGCTGTCCATCTCTGATGCGGGACTCAGGGACAGGCAGAAGTCAGTCTCCCAGCTGGTGGCAGAGTACGAAAACTAGAAACGTGTCTCTCTGTGTGTATGCACGTGTGTGTCTATCAGTCTGTGCCCAGGGTGACATTGCACTTGTATTCCTGTTTTCGACAGATATCGGTTTTCTGTGAAAAGAAAGCCAGTTGATTCCGGGCAGGAAAAACAAGAGGTGAAAAGCATACATACAGTACAGTGCACAATATATACCAATGAAATCAAAACCACTGTATATCTCAGACGCAAACAGTGTCACGTAACAGAAACATAGATCAAATATTAATTTACCTAAACCGTTTATTGCCAGATTTCCTTATTTTATATCTTACAATGGCATTATGTGTAAAGACTTCTCTGAGTAGCACCTGAGTAGTTGTGAGGATGAAAAACCTTTATTTAGTTCCACTGTTCCTAAAACATTTTTATTTATAAGAAATGTGGATATTTGATATATTGTCCAATATTTGATACTTTATTCCATCAGCCAACTCCTCTGATTATATACACCCCTCCAATTGACAAAAAAGCGATCAAACCTGCACCTCCTGTGGAAAAAAATGACATTCAGTCACGGCCCGGCCTGCCGGATGAGGTCCGGCCGCTCCAGCGAAGCAGGTCCATGAACAGCTTGCCCAGGTGGGGGAGCGTCAGCACCAATGCACTAAGGGAACTCTTTGAGTCTAAGGTGACCACCCCAAAAGTGCTGAGGCACAAATCCATGACCCCAAAGACCCCTGCAGAGAATGGGAACGTGCGGGTCTTTGATGATGGAAAGAAGGATTCAGAGGAGCATACAGATAAAGAAAAAGTCCTTAAGGGTACAGAAAAGGTGAGATGCATTTGCGTACATATTTATGGCCTGGTGCACGTTGTGACGTCAGACACACACACAAACACACTCTGTGCATGTTGTGTGTCACCAGGCCATATATAAACAAACCCATCTTCATTCATTGTAATTTTTTTGTCCAAGGCTGTGAAATCCAGACACCTAGAGAGACAGACATCTACAGGGGCCTTTGATCTTGGGAGGACTTCTGAAGAACTATGCAACAGTGAGTACAGGTCCATTTGCATGGCTTCTGAAAAGTGTCATTATGTCAGTAGGCCACTCGAGGCCTCTAGGCCCCAGCAGATGACTGCCGAGTTTGAATTACGCCCATGAACAGGTGACGGGGTCCCGCCCGCACGCCAGACGCACAGTAACGTCCAGTGCTGCTGATTGACTCAGCCTGGTGTCACAGTGCTCCTAAAATAGCATGCTGGCACCATCTTCCTGCAGCAGCACCATCGGCTGCTAACAGAGCGGGAACTGGCCGAGACCTTGTGACCGCGGTAGAGTGGAGATAGTTTTACTGTCATGTTGCCAGTGACAGCAAGAGTTTAGTTAGCCCCAGAGGACGAAGACAGGTCACCGATGTAGAAGCGCTTTTCTCCTGGTAAGTGTGTGTCTTTCAGCGCAAAATATATAAGAATCTAAATCGCAAATTGAATAGGCAATTTGTTCTATTTATTACTATAGAGCGTCTCATAAATGTCATGTGTATAAGCACTATAAATGCTTTGCCCTCCTGTACTCCATATCGTTTCAGTCATGTGGGAGTCAGTGTGTTGCTGAGTCGTGTAGATATGATAGTACCACAATGGTATTTTATTTGGATTAAAAAAAAAAGGCATTTTTAATGAAAACCTGTATTATTTTGCTTGGATGATACTACGAAATGCGTGTAATTACCTTGTGTACAGGGGAAGTGGCGATTATTTTATTGCTAGTTTTCTTTGTGAAACTGAAAGTGGCCCAGACTCACGCCACTGCTTAATGCTCTGGCATCTGTGTCTGCCATGTTATAATGTCAGCGCAGCACCCTTCCCCCCCGCACTGACCCACTGCCACGGCAGGGGAAAGCTTAAACCCAAAGTATATTTTCAAATACATGCATTTCATTTTGTGTGATTTATTTGCACTTTAACTTTGCGTTTCAGGTTAATTACTTTGTGGTAATATAAGAATCATGGAAAAATATTCTACTGAGGGCCACATGGTCGTGACTTTGAATCTGGGCTTCGGCTTTGTGAGGTTGCAGGCTCTCCTCCCGTTGGTTTGGGTTTCGTCCAGGTTCTCCAGTTTCCTCCTGTCGCACTCTAGGTGGATTGGTGACTAAATTAGCCACAGGTTTGAGTGTGTGTTTTGGTGAATGGCTACTTGCATAGTTCCATTTTTTTGTATGTATTTTCTGTGCTGCAGATGAGAAGCATACACCAGCTGCTGGCTCTGGAGACAGCGACATCTTCTATGGATGGGACAAATCAGCCATTTCCGTAAAAGCACTTTCTGCTCTCTATCTGTCAAAAGTAGCAGCTTTTGGCAGCTCCATAAAACCAGTTAGGTCTTGCCTCTTATTTCTTTGTCCTGCTAAACATTTATTAGAAATAACATGCATTCGTATACTGTAATACATGTAATAATATATTTAACTCTATTCTCAGGCACAATATTCAGGTGTTCCTGGGTCTAAAGCAACTAAGGTATGTGAGACCTATTATCTTTTTTTTTATTGTGATTTTACTAAAAGTATTTAACAATGACTGAATGAATGGTACAATGAAGTCTTGCAATTAACACGAGCTGTACTGAGCGTGCAAACAGCATCTTGCAAAAAATTGCAATCTGTGGGGAAAGCTGAATGTAGGACTATGAATAATGGCTGGCATGGAGATAACAAGACTATGGTGTGCTGATGTGCATGTTTCCATTCGCACCAGAAGGAAAGAGAGGTACAAAGCATGTCTTTATTAGAGCCTATAGTTTGCCAAACTACGGATGTAATAATGATATGTATATTTTTCTTGTCGACCAAAGATGGCTGAGGAAGCCCAAAGCCAACAAAGACAGATTTCTGAGAGAAACCTGAAAGATGATCTACCTCATAGGGCTGAAATCCAAACCCTACACCTCACACCTTCACCATCCTCTCAAGAGGCAATCACAACACTGTACCTGCAGCGGCAGAAATGTGAGTTGAAACGACTCCTTAAGCACACATGCCCGGAGCTGAAGACCCTGGACAGGGTGGTGGACCTGGAGCTGGCTGAAATCCTCGAGCCAGAGATCACAGCTGTGGACATTGGATACCAGGGTGAGGTCCAGTCCAGGCGCTGGATATTTGAGAACTGTGCTCTCAAACACATGCAGGAAGATCCTGGCAATGAAGCACATTTGCTGGAGAGAGGGGATTTGGTGGAAGAGTCTAGAAGAGCCCGTTCCCTGCAGGAGAGGTCTGTGGAAAGTGTGTACAAAAAGCAAGGTCCTGCTAACACAAACCAGCTGATGACATTTCTCTCCATGTCCTCTGAGGTTTCTACAAAAGGAAGCATGTATGAAAATTCAGTAGATGAAAACATCATTGGAGGAATTGCCAAGTCCAGGCAAAAGAGGATTAAAAAGGAATCAAGGGATGTCCTAAAGAAAGGCTTTGAAGGAAAACCACAGTTCAAAGATGGAATTTCTGACAGTGTAATCCAAGCATTGGATGATATCAGCAAAGACAAAACAAGTGTAACCCAAGCCCAGGAGCATGTTGCAGAAACCACCGAAATGTACACAGGCATTTGTGAAGTCAAAGAAGCCTTTGAAAGAAAAATTCTGGAAACGTCTATCTGTGGATCTGGGGGAGGCAATTTCTCAGCTGAAAACCCAAAACATGAAATAGGTCATGAATGTTCAAAAGTTAAGTCAGGTAAAAATGTCAATTCTCCAAACCATAATGCCACCCAAGACAAAATGCAAACAGCAAACGTAAAAGACAGAGCCCACTTGTTTGAGTCTACACCAATTGACCAAATTAACTTGATAGAAGGATCAAAAGCAGCAGATGACAGTGTGCAAACAAACCTGACATCTCTTTATTGCTTCAGTGTTATTCATTCAAGTGGAACTGTAATCGAAGAAAAGGAGGCTGGCAACATTGGCATAGCCACATACAACTTGTCTCCAGGGCAGCATCCCAATATTCACCACGAGGAGGTGGTAACTGGTAATGTCAAGAACATTATGCTTCGCCTGCTGCCCAGAGGAACGCTGAAGCCCCAGGTGACCTTTTTGAAAGAGGACAGCGAGGGAAATGTGGACATAAAACAGATAGATGTCCCCATCCATCAGCTTTCATTCACAGAGAGGCAGGAAAAGGCGTACTGGACTGCTAGTTTGGTCCAGATCACTGAGGATCTGCTCAATCAGGAGGAGTCTGTGAGAAAGGGAGTTGTAATACAAGGTTCATCACAACGATGTAATGAGGTAATGGTTTATTCACTCTATGAACATGAAGAAAAAGCTCAGACTGGACCTTTGAAACAAGAAGAAAAGAACATTGATGATTGCTCAAAAGATAACGTGGTCCATGAAGTAAGAAAAGAAAGGATGGTGTCAACTAGCAGCTGGCCATCAGCTACAAGACAGCAAAATGAGGTTCCCTGTTTGTTCCACTTAGAAGACTGTGAAAGAGGTAAAGTGAAACTATTCAAAAGCTTCATGGAAAAGGGAGAACGGGAGTATCTGAAAACGCTTAAGGAAACAGTGTCAGATGGAGATCTGACTTCAACTCCTGCTGAGGTTGCAAATAATAATGCTGCCTCCACTGGAGAGAGTCTTCTGGATGTTGAATCACCCCAAACCCAAGAAGGCTTGAAGAACACTTTAGACTCTGCTTCCACTCAAACATTAACCCAGAACTCTGTAGTGAAGGCACATGAATGTGTGGAACATGGAAACCTCAATGATGGTCCCCCAAAGAGGTCACAAGGTGCAACAGAAGTACACAAGCAAAAGGAAATACATAAGACTACCACAGATGAAGGAACTGTCTTCCAAGCTGAGCTAGTAGACGTAGTGGACGATGAGATAAGTGACCTTCAAATGGCCATTTTAAGTCTTCAACTGGCCACCATAGAGGCAAAGGCTCTACAGCACCGTATCCAAGAGAGACAGGAGGCAAAATCAAATGTAGGGAATTCAAATGGCCAGGAGAAACCTTTACAAACTGAAAGACCCAAGGAAGACTCCATGTATGTCGTACTTCAAAAAGAAGCTTATAGCCCCATGAAAAGTCAAGCCAGTGGACGGGTCGATGAGGACAGGCAGGAGTCGAGTCCATCTAAAATGAACAGTTTCGATTCTTCAGATTCACACCACACTTTAGAAAACAGTGAGACTCCAACAGAAGGTCACATACAAACAACTCATATGCACTTACAAAATACAACTGAAGTATTTTCATCAATGACAGAAAAAGATCAGGGTCAGAGGGGCAATTTTCAGGCAGCTCTCAATTCTCTTGGGAAGTCCAGCTTTAATGTAACTAAAGGAGATTTCAAAGCAGCAATGATTTACAGGAATGCTGGCAAATCCTACGAGCAGAGGAGGAAAAAAAGAGATCTGGAAGCTGTATCCAAGCAGAATGATGCATTGGCTGACCTTCCAGATGAAACCAAATTAGCTGCTACTTCATCAGTACCTGAAGGGGAACAAGTGACCGCTGAAGGACTGAATAAGGCAACAGCAACGGTGACCTGTTTAAGCCGACCCACTAATCAACCCACAAGCTCTGCAGCGGCAAACCAACACCCTACTTCATCACAGAATCCAATTAGAAAAGACAGAAAACCTCGCGGCCCAAAGCCAGCACTTCCTCCGAAGCCAGCCTTCCTTAGAAAGAGCCTGGAACCCAACCAAGGGCAGGAGCTGCCATCTTGTAAAGGTGCTGAGTGTAAATACATGAACAGCACTGGAGAGGAGTCTGAACCAGACCACCACATGCTTGTTGACACACTGGGCCACCATACATATAACATAATTCATAGCACTGAGGTGATCAGTGCTGCCTCTCAAGTGCAGAAGAACAGCACAGGGACTTGCTGCAATAGTTTTGAGAAAAGCTCAGATTCAGCTGAGGACGTTTCAGCAGAATTACACAAACCTGGATCCTCCATAGTCAAGACCAAACCAGTTAAACCGAAAAGAATGGGTAAGCTTAAGGATGGAGGTTCATCACAGTGTTCGACAAAAAGCCATGTTCCCCTATGTAGTACTTTACAAGATGTAAACATACAGAAAGACCACTGTGATGAGAGGGCAAATAAGTGAAAAGAAAGTGAAGAAAGGCTGTTAGTTCACCAAGGTGGAACAAAGGAATAAAATTTACATCCTTCTCTGTAAGTAATAAGAACCAAAAGTGGAAAAAGTTTGAAAAGGACACAAGTCAAGTGGGCATTAATGGATATTTGACAAGGTTCCAGACTGGGTAGTTACACCAAAGACTTTAATCCTCAGTCCAAATCTCTAAAAGAGCAAGACAAGGTGTGGACCTGCATGGACCTGGACTTTTGCGACCTTGTGAAAGAATGCCATTCGAATGAACAAGCATTATCAAGGATAACGGATAGAGAATGTTGTTACAAAGGCTTAGATGAAACATGTTCGTAGAGTTCATGGTAGCCAGGCAGGGATCTTCCTCCAGCAATACAAACTAATTTGCTGCTAGACTTACAACCAGTGTGCCTGTGCAGGGTAAACCGTAATGTAAATGTGGACCTGAGGAGACCAGAGGGAGTGCAATGATACGACTGAAGCTTTCAGCTCCAAGGGCAGCAAATTTAAATCAAAGGTCGAAGGTCATCTTTGAAGTGCAGAGCCCTGAGGAGATGAGGAGGTGATCAGTGAGAACTGTGTGACTGAGAATTGCTTTGATTTCCTCCCTTATGACCACAACAGTGGTCACCACGCTGTTGGAGATCAGGAAGTCATACAACAACCAAACAGTGACTGGTCCAGGAAGAAGCCAGCTGGTCACGTATCCCAACGTGAAATCCCCGTTCTTCAGAGAGAACAGGACAACGCTGTAAATATGAGAAGTTGATAGCAGAGCGGAGCTGCCCAAGGGAAATATTACTCATGCGTTGGCTTTCACAGCGTTCCGTGAAGAAGAAAAAAAAACATTTCAAAAACACTACAATTTCCTGCAGTGATTTTTTTTCCTGCTTTTTCAAAAATAATTTCTCCTGGCATTTGTTGCAATAAAATGACTATTTTGATTTATTTCGTTACTTGGGATTTGTCAGTATAAATCAGACACAGATTACACAATGTGCAATCTAGGCCTAGTTGTTGTAGATGCGGAAATCTGACACTTGTGACCCAACTACAGTTCCAGCCAGCCGTGCAGGACATGTGCGCCGCATGCCAGAGGCCGGTGTACCCAATGGAGAAGATGGTGGCAGATAAGTTCATTTTTCACAACAACTGTTTCTGCTGCAAACACTGCAAAAAGAAGCTGAGGTAAGAAAATCTGTCCGGCTTTGCCTCCAACATTTCAGCTGCGTCTTCAGAGCACCGACATGACGTTTAAAATATCGACCATTTGCTACCACCTATTGGCTGAAGCCTGCTCCTGATTTTTGTGATTTTTAAAAAAAAATGTGCTTTACATTTACGGCATTTATCAGACGCCCTTATCCAGAGCGACTTACAATAAGTAGTTACAGGGACAGTCCCCCCTGGAGCAACTTAGTGTTAAGTGTCTTGCTGAGGGACACAATTGTACTAAGTGGGATTTGAACCTGGGTCTTCATAGGCCAGTGTGTTACCCGCTAGGCTACTACCACCCACATTAAAGCTGTGATTAGACATTGGCTGATAATAACATATGAAATAAATATGACATAAAAATCAATTTAAAATGAGCATTGTACATTTGGCCTTGAAGGAAACCATGAGGTTTGATTTCATTTCTAAGACCACGCAGACGCTGAAGTCTCTCTCCTTGATTCCAGTCTTCACAACTTCACCCCACTTTATGGAGAATTCTACTGCATATTCCATTACCAGCAACTTTTCAGGACAAAAGGCAACTATGACGAAGGCTTTGGACACACTCAACATAAGAATCGCTGGTTACAGAGGAACATCGACGACGGTGACCTTATTAAGACCCCATGCGACTATTCAACCAAATGAATTCATTTGAATTTTTTATATAAAATCCAAAAGCACTTCCATTTAATTAATTATTGGTTCCATACATTTGCTTTGTACTTGATATGGGGACCATGACAGCGTTGTTAGCAAAAGTAGGATAAAATAGGTTGAGTTCTCATTTAAGCAAATGTAAACAATCGACTATCATCCGTCAATAATTTATGTTGTGATTTATAGTTTATATTTCTCTACAGTGTGCAATGTGCAGCATTAAAAAAAAGTGAAGAATGTCTTTAGTAAAATAATGCTTTGATTTCTTCACATGATCTTGCATTATATATTGTACGTCTGCCAGTGTATTGCAAAAAATCTTCTCAACTCAGTGAAATGAAGTCACATTAACTGTTTACTTTTATGGAAATCATTATAACTGTTGTAAAAACTGTTAATAATTAATTGTTAAATAATAAAATTGACTAAATTAAAATGTAGGCAATCCAATTACACTGTAATGACCACATGCCAACCCATGTATGTATAGTTTTAATTTGGTCGCAAACCATTAAACAAATGACACTACATAAAAACATAGCAAACATTTTAGTATAAATGGCACTACACAGCATATTAGCTACAGTTTCTATGGGTTACATAGGTTTACAAGTAATATGTGTAAGTCTTATAAAAACATATTTACTAAGGCAACATATAAGTAGTATCTCACAATTTAGTGCTTTTCATCCGAACTGATGAGTCGTCTTGCTCATGGCAAAATCCATTTTCTTGGCTTCTGTAATTCAAGAACACAAGAAGCATTTCTTTGTAATTACTTCATCAGGAATATAACTATGCAGATACTAGATCAGGATGTTCTGTTCATGCAACTGAATGGTATTTTACTGAGACCACAGAACGTCTTACGTCTGATCCTCGGGCGGTTCCGTGTGGTCCACCAGATCTTCGTTCAGTGTCTCAGGGAGAAGGAAGCACAGCGCTCCCCCAAGGAATGGCAGGGTTCCGTATATGATCATAGGAATGTCCTCATGAAAAACTCTCAGCAGGCCAATAAGGGGTGCAAGAATGCCAGCCACACGAGCACACATGGAATTCAACCCCACACCATTCTGCCTATAAAGAGAACCGATGAAGCACATGGATTATGGGCTGAGATGTGAAGAGATATAGTTCTTCTATCATTTTAATACGAATGTCTTGTGAAGTATTCTGCTGCTGTGTTGCAATGTTGCATAGTTATTCTTGGTATGTGTTATTTAGCTTGGTTGTATTTTACTAGCACAAGGTCTAGAGCAAAGAATCCAGATGTTACAGACCAGCCCTGAGAGATTAAGGAAACTCACCTGACAACAGTTGGGTACAGTTCAGCGGTGTACACATACACAATCGTGAAGGCGGCCGCCAGGGCAAACTTGCCCATTACTGCAATTACCGTCACCACCACGGGAAGATCTAACGAACGGGCAATTTCCGTCAGTGAAAAGACATTATTGGAAAAGACATTATATTTTTCTTATGCAAGTTCATACAGACATTACCTTCTGGAATAGCAATGATGACAAGACATGCTGTGCCTCCAAAGAGCAACGAAGCACTCTGACACACCCTCCGGCCAAAACGTTCAATAAGCGGAAAGCAGCCCAGACGGGCGGGCACCTCTGCAATGCCGAAGATCAGCTGCGTGAGGTAGATGTCGAGGCCAAAATTGCCCACGTTCAGACTCACTCCGTAGTAAACCAAGCTGATCACAAACCTGGGCGCACAGAGAAGCACTCTTACTGCTGGACTCCCTAAACAGCTTGTGGTGGAGTGGTACCCACCAGAGGTAGGACAAAACGAGGGCCCGCTTCCTGAGGTAAGGCATCCTGAACAGGTCCAGCATGCTCCCTGTCTGAGGGGTCGTCTCCGCTTCCAGCTGACCAACGGCAACGAAGGTACATTATCATCTTCCCTTCTCACCTACTTCAAGTGGCAACACCTTACGAGAGGTCCTGATGGCGAAAGCCCACCTTGTCCAGAAGCGACTCGGGCACTTTCCTCTTATTGGCCCGAGCAACTTTCTGGATCTCTCGCCGTGCCTCTTCCTGTCTTCCTTGGGTTAGCAGCCAACGAGCCGATTCTGGAAGGATCCTTTCATATACAAAAATACATAGCATTAAAACGATGAGAAGCTTTATTGGTTTCGTCAATGCTTTGTGGCTCCCAAAAAACAGCGCAAAAGAGGACTGAACTGTAAATGTCACTTTGGTGATTCGGTGTAGGATTGCATTCATTTAATCCTAACCTTGCATTGGGTGGTAGTAGCCTAGTGGGTAACATCACATGTGACAATCACTTCACTTTATTTATTTACTTTATGAAATGCTCCGCCTTGTCCACCTTGTGGTCCTTTTTAGTAGGGTGGTAGTAGCCTAGTGGGTAACACGCGCCTATGAACCAGAAGACCCAGGTTCAAATCCCACTTACTACCATTGTGTCCCTGAGCAAGACACTTAACCCTAAGTTGCTCCAGGGAGACTGTCCCTGTAACTACTGATTGTAAGTCGCTCTGGATAAGGGCGTCTGATAAATGCTGTAAATGTAAATGTAACCGCCAACATGCCATCCCAGGCTGCTGCAAACGGCATTGCTGCTCGTGACTTACCAATAGTAAACACCCAAGAACAAGACTGGAGCAGACAGCACCAGCTGTAGCACCCTCCAGTTCTGGACGCCGTAGGCAATGCCCGACAGCAGCATGAGCCCTAAAGCGTAGCAGCAGTGGGAGATGATGGTGAAGAGCGCCCGTCTCGAGGTGCCACACCATTCGGTGCCTGTGAGGACAGCGCCAGGTGATAAATGACTGATTCTTGCATTTAACCGCTTCATCAAAATACTTAATACCGTTTTGTTTGATATAGTTAAGAAAATAATTATCGTTAAGGCATAGCATTAGAACATTTCCTAGTAATATTTGTCACGATACATGGGTCACGATACGATTATATCCTGATATATTGTAGTATTGTACATATTGCGATATTCTGCAGATGCTGCGTACGATCTGTGTGGATCACATTACATTAATAAATCAGCCAAAACTACTTAACTCAGAACTGAATTTTGGACAAAATTTGTATACAAAAATATCAACATTTGATGTCCCTGTATGGATACAACATCACCTCGTAAAAAAGTTCACGATATATTGCTGCATCAATATTTTCTAACACCCCTATAATATGATGTCTTTTTGATTTCTTACATCAACACTGTTTAAGAAAAGCCTACCAAGAACAAAGGCGTTTATGGCAATCCCTGATATGGTCATGCCAACAACGAACCGCAGGGCGATGTAGACGTAGATGTTGGGGGAGAAGGCAGCGGCAACTCCGAACAGAAGCTGAAGAAGCAGGGAAAGCAGGATCACGAAGCGACGGCCGTACCTGCAAAGCAGCAGCTCCAGTTACCCGGCGTCTGGAAGCCATGACCGGATAGGGATTTCACAGACTCTACGCTACAATGGTACTCAAGTGATTTTGAAAAAAATAAAGTGAAGCAACTCAGACTATCAAGGCTGACCAATCCAATGGCCTAAGAAGAACTCTAGTGGCGCTGTTCGTCCATACTTGTCTGCCATTGGCCCAAACAACAGTGCTCCAATGAGAAGACCAGCCATGTAGATAGACTGGGACGCTTCATTCAGTACTCCATTTTCACATACCAAGTTAAACTGTGTGCGGGAGGAGAAGACATGGTCAGCTCAGTTCACGCTCACACTGCTCATCCTGAATTTGCATGGGCTTTCATAAACTGTCATAAGCAAGCAGAAATCAAAAGCCCCCTGATAAGGTGGTGCACAGATTTTGCATGCATGGAACGACCATCAGAAGCTGATTTGAAGGAGCGTGCATTCGGATTCGAATTTCAGATCAGTGGGGAAACTTTCCATTCCTGTCCAGCCACATCTATCTCTGCACTGTTTTTCTCCAACTAGCATCTGGAATCTAATATCCTGTGTGAGTCAATAAGTAATGAAACGGGCAATTTTCATTATGAACTGGTATGATAAATAACACACGCTCTCACATCGTGTCCTTGAGCTTTCCTGTATTACTGAATTATTTTAAAGGATATTTGGCAACTGACAGCTTTGATGATTCCTCTGTTATGCAACAATCACTTTCCCATTCATTTATAGTTTAGGAAAGGCAGTAGAAATTAGAACAAGGTCAATGAATAGTTCCATCACAGTCATTTTACACATGCCAGCGAATTAATATATAATCCGCCGGATCATAAACAAAGGCCTGTTTTCATTATTCAAGCGTAATTTATGCCATGCGTCAGCAGACAAAAAAACCCTATTAATAGCAATTACAATTATTATTTTCATTCATGATTTCACGAGAGTTGCAAACGAGTAAGTGGTGCATTACCTCTGTTATTAGAGTCGAGCTGCCGTTCGGTTTGATATAATCCCATCCGTCCGTGCACGCCGTGGTGTCGTTCAGCCCGTAAGCTTCGATGTCCTCCAGATCCAGGTCCAGCGGGGTGAACATGCTGCAGCTCTCGGGGTCTCCATCGGAGTCCTGGGGGATGGTGAGGTTCAACTTGTCCTCGTAGGTCAAATTGGGCCCGAGCTTGACGATCCAGTCGGCGTTGCAGTGGTGGGCGAAGCCGAGCCCCGTGAACACCTGGCCGAACATGTGGAAGGCGGTGAAGATGTTGGGGATGCATATGGCCAGCAGCAGCCTCTTCTGGAACACGCCGAACTCGCCGATCTCCGACAACACTTGGCCGAAGGTGATCATCTCCTACCGCGGAGAAAAAAAAACGACAACTATATGCAATTTTCTCAACAAGCCTGTCAAAATCATGTGTAGTAATCGTAATTCTGTAAATTAGAAAGAGTGGGTTTTGCTGAGTGTAGCAGGTTTGTTGCAACAGGGGGACTTTGGATCGGGTACAGCAATGTTGCCAGGTGCGTCAAGTCTAAGCGGAGTTGACGACGTTTTTTGTTTTACGCAGGAAATGTAACGTTAAATGCTTCCAAATATTTCTCAATACCAACACACAAACACAGACACATTTGAAAGTTATAATATCTCTGTCTGTTTTTGTTGTTGTTGTTTGTTTGTTTTATCAAAACGCGTTTCATTTGTCCGCGCGAGATCTGGCAACGTTGCTCCAACTTCACGTGCGGCTGAAAGTTTGTCTTTATGGGCGAATCGATCATCGCGGTTGTCATTTGACCGTCGTTCAAATGTGCGTCTTTATACGACACTGTAACACGCACATATAGCTTTTTATTCTTGTAAACGTACACGAGGTACCCATGTACCTAATTGGGGCATATGATTGACCTTGACCGCTATGTTTGGAATCGAAATCAGAATCGTATTTATTGGCCAAGTAAGTGCAAGCACATACAAGGAATTTGATTCCGGTAGATGGTGTCTCTCAAGTACAGTATAGAAAAAAACAACAACAACAATGTGCAAGGATGTGTGTAAGTGTTATTGTACAAGTTGTGGAATTTGTTTGTGCTCTTTATAAATAACTATATCTACTGAGTATAAATAAATATATGTAAGAATCTACATAGGTCTATGAATAAATAGGCAAAAAACTAAATCCTTTATACAGAGTGTACATAAAGTTGAAGGTGATTTGCAGTTTCAGCTGTTTAGGAGGGAGATGGCGAGGGGGAAGAAACTGTTCCTGTGTCGGTTTAATTTGTAAAATGACTTAAAATAAAACGGATTATGCGTTTACGAGTGGGGTGATCTTTGTTCTGCGTCGTCAGCGTCATTTCTGAAGTGTATTCTGACACGGGGGAGAGAGAAAAGGAAATCACCCGCGATCATAATTTCGCATGAGCTGCGCATGCCCGGAACCAAGCGACCCTACGTCTTACCCACCATAGTTCCCCCCTCGTGTTAAATTTCGCTCTAAGCAGTATTTAGGACAGTGTTTAGGTGCCTGCTTAGGCCCGCCAGGCCACCACTGTCCCCCTAAATGACAATGGGATTTGAAGGCTTCAGCGAGGCTCGAACTCTCGACCCCTGACCATTACTCTTGCCACCGCTCCTTACAAAGCGTAATATTTGACGTCGTTTACCAATATTTGTGGGGTTTTTTTTATTGTTACGTCCTCGAATGTGAGACCTTCGTGGGATACGGAGAAAAACGGATTAAGTCGTCCAACAATTAGACTAAAGTCTTAATATTACGAGAATAAAGTTGCATTTTCCAATTAGCTCCGGTGCGCATGCGCAGTACACCCTCCCGTTCAAGCCGGCGGTGGCGGAGGCGCCAGGTCGACGCGGGACGCCTGTGGGCAGAGACGTCCGTGGAAGTCGGGCTGCTTTCACGGCGGCCTTGTATGTTTCTGTTGCTCTGAGCTCGATCGAAAAAACTGGTAGGACTCGGGCTCAAAACCATTTATTTCCAGAAAAAATTCTTGCAAAACTGAATAATTTCGCTGTCAACACACAAGACGTATGAATTTTTTTTTTTTTGGCGCCAGAAACAGACGTTTTTTTAATCGATATTAAAAGTGTACGTAAGCAAATTGTAAATTGTATTATTAATGCGTTGACAAATGCGTCAAACCTAATAATTATGCGCTCATATTTGGGAACGTGGAGTTTGATCGTGAACGTCGTGTAAACGTGCTGTAACGGTCGTCGCGTGGATGTGACGGAGTGGAGGACCCGGGTTCAAATCCCACGTACTACCATCGTGTCCCTGAGCAAGACACTTAACCCTGAGTGTCTCCGGGGGGGGGGGGACTGTCCCTGCAACTATTGATTGGATAAGGGCGTCTGGTAAATGCTGTAAATGTGATGTTACTTTAAGGAACTCCACTTTTGCACCGAACGCGGGACAGGTGTAGGGAATGGAGGCGAGGGTGAAGGAGCAGGGTTACTACGGTCATGGGAGTTCTTTTATGCGAAATAAACACGTAGAGTCGCGGAAAGGCCATTGAAACGTGACGCGTGGACGCATAACGAAGTACACGGTTCCAGAACTTTCTCAGCCACGTGTCTTCTTTTTTTTTTTTTTTTTTTTTAAAAGTCGTGTAAATTACAGAATGCCTCTCCCGGTGCAGTATAGACCGATTCAGTTTGCCTTTCTGTGTTAAATAGATGTGACCGGCAGGACGGAGCGTTACGGAATCAAGGCGAAATAATCTGCTAATTTAAAAGGCAATGTCCATAACTGCAAAATGAGTCTTGGTCAACCGTGTAGCAGTCTTTAAGGTGCAGGTGTGTCTGTCCGTCTTCGTTTAGGTCTGAATCCAGGTCCTGTGCAGATGGAGAGTTTTGGTTTGGGATGGCCGGTGGAGACCCCTCACCTGCCGCCGCTCTCGGTCTACTCCAGAACGTCGTTCCAGCACGCGTGCGCTCAGACACCCTCCGCACCCTTACAGCACCACACAGCCGGGGTCGTGGGTCACTGCTGGACCTCTGGCCGCAGGAGATGCCTGGACGACTCCGGCCTGGGGGAGACCTACGTGACCCCGTGTAAAAAGGCGCCGGGCCGCCGGCTTTCGTGGCACGGTAGGGTGCGCGGAGGGGATTGTGGCGATGGCAGCCTGACCTCTCTGTTGCAGGAGAACCACGAGACGGGTAGCAGCTCCAGACATCCGTGGCATCTGACGACCAGCACGCCCCATTCCAGAACCGTCCGGCCATATGGGGAGCAGATTCACTCTCTGAGCCCTATAGCGTATGGTGGGGAGCACCAGGGTTCCTCTGAATTCAGCAGCCTGGGCCCACCACCGCATCGGAGTGTTGGTGGTCTGAGGCTCGGCTCTGATGAAGGTTCTTTTCTAGCGACCGTGTTGGACGGCTCGGTGGGTCAAAAATCGGCCAAGCGCACTGTGACTTTTCAGACACCCGTTAAATGTAGTAAAAATGCCGTAAATGTTACTTCAACCCCTTCGGTCGCAACAAGGCCCAAAACAAAATGGGGTTCCGGGGGGCTCACCAAGCTCAAACTGACGGAGGTCCTGCCGCACGAGAGGATTTACTCCGACTTGCCTCCCACTGCCGAATTTGGCACTGCGGACCGGAGTCTCGCGGGCGGCCTGGCGCTGCGGGACTCGGACCGCGTTCTCACGGCTGTCCGGCGGCGCGGTGAGGAAGAGTCGCGCTCGGTCGGTCGGCGGGTGAGGGTGCTGCGTGATTCGCTCACAGCCAACACCGGCTACTGCAGCAGAGTGCTCGACGTCCCGGTACTTCCACACCGTCCTCTTCGTCCTAACATGCCAGTAGGTCTGTGCAGATGACAAAAAGGCCTTAACCCCTGCCCCGCCTTATCCTGTAGGTGAATTCCAAAGTGGCATTCCCGCCATCGTCATCATCATCACTGTCCAAGCAGCTTTTTAAGAGGTATGGGATGTCATTACAATACAGAGTGTTCATCGTCATGTTGAGCATTGGGTGGTAGCCTAGCGGGTAACACAAAGTCCCTGGTTCAAACCCCACTTAACCCTGAGTGTCTCCACGGCGGCTGTCCCTGTAATTACCGACTGTAAGTGGATAAGAACGTCTGAAAAATGCATGTTAAATACTGGCGGGTACTCGTCCTGCACATTGTTCCCCTTCATCAATTTTAGAGACTAGAATTCCTTTTTTGTCCCTGGCTGGTGGAACAACTTACCCTGCTCCATTCGACTTATCCAGAGCGACTTGCCATCAGTAGTTACAGGGACGGTCCCCCCCTGGAGACACTTAAGGTTAAGTGTCTTGCTCAGGGACACAATGGTAGTAAGTGGGATTTGAACCCGGGTCTTCTGGTTCATAGGCGAGTGTGTTACCCACTAGGCTACTACCACCCTGTTAGGCTTTATCAGGGCCCATATTTTTTTGACTCACAAACTACGGAAACCGAATGAGAATTGCTGGTGTCTTCTCCTTGGAAGTCGCTTTGGATAAAAGCGTCTGCCAAGTAAAGGATTCACTTTACCAGCAATGTAGAATAAAGTTGTTTTAATTGTTCTTTTAGACAAGGATGACCTATTTAATATATATATATTTTTTTTAGTGAAGTTTGTAATGATGACAAGGCATGGCAAATTGGGGCGCCCATTCCCCAGCTCGTAAGCTACATTCCTGAGGAGACCGTCGGACCCATGACCTGCAGCCATGGGGATGAGGAGGACATTGCCTCGGTCAGTCAGCAGGAAGTCAGTCGTTTCCAGGACTCCCTTGGGCCCGATAGCTCTGCCAACACCAGCTACTACAGCAGTGTCCTCAACGTCCAGGTACTCTTCTTCGTCCTTGTCTACATCCTTAATTCATGGTCTGCAACTGCTTGCCTGTTGACTCCCCGCATTCTCCAGGTGAAGTCCAGGGTTGTGGTTCCTCGTGCAGTTACACATCTGGATCCATGGACACCTGTGACCCGGGGTCAGGAGCCTGTTAGGAGGTGTGGACATATGTCTAGAGAAGTGGAGTTTTTTTTTTTTTCACACCCCACACCAAAACATGACGTGCATTCTCGTTCCCAGCAGGTGGAGAGTGTGAGTTGGTTTTTTTTTTTGTGGTGTTTTTGTGTATCTGCCCAGGCCAGTAGTCTTTGCCACAGAGGAGGAGTGGGAACATCGAAAGAACCAGTATGTGCAGTCAGTCATGATGGACATGAGGCAGCGCAGAAGGGCCACCGGAGGTACTTCAGCATATGGCCCTTGGACTTTCACTCGTGTAACTGTCACACTGATGTCACACGTTACTGAGACACTGGATGATTGGTTGATTGGTAGGAGTGATGGCTGAGCTGATGAACTTGATGAATTCCGTGGCTGGTGTGGGAGAGACGTGGCAACATCCCACTAATCTTACGTGCAGGTGAATGCCCACCCTTATCCAGAGCGACTTACAATCAGTAGTTACAGGGACAGTCCCCCTGGAGCAACTTAGGGTTAAGTGTCTTGCTCAGGGACACAATGGTAGTAAGTGGGATTCGAACTCGGGTCTTCTGGTTCAAAGGCGAGTGTGTTACCCACTAGGCTACTACCACCCTAGTAGTAGTTACAGGGACAGTCCCCCCTGGAGACTCATGGTTAAATGTCTTGCTCATAGTAAATGGGGTTTGAACCTGTATATAATGGGTGTGTATTTGCAGCTAAGTAGAACTTTAGTGTAATTCGAAGTGAGCATATGGCTATTTTTTTATATTTCATTGTTTTCATCTTGGATCTAAAACACACAAATGGTTTGAGTTGTTGTCTATTTACACACTGTTTCTGTGTCCTTCTGTCAAAATTTCTTGCAAGAAATTACCGGAAACGGAATGCTGGGAGGCCCATTCGGCTTGAGAGACGGTACCGTCGCTTTGCTGGAGTTCCATATGTGTTTAAGCGGAGCCGGGTTTCTGGTCTTTTTAGGACATGAGACTTTCCCTGTTTCTTATTCCACTTTTTTTTGTTCTGTGTGGTATAGACCAACCTGTATGTAGCTTGCAGTTAGTTCATGTGACCACTTCTGTTGTCTTTTTTTTTTTTTTTTTTTTTTTTTTTTTTTCTTCTTTAGTCATTTATAGTGATTTGTTAGTCACATGATCGTCATTGTGATTTGTTTTTGTCATGGTAATTGTAGTTTTTCCAGCTATGCATGTGTTTTTATATATTGTGGTGTGTGTGTGTTTGTGTGCTATTGATGGCATGCCTACAGAAGGGGGTTTGACTTTCCCTGTTTCTAATTGCACTTTTTTATTTTTGTTTGCACTTTTTTTTTCCTGTGGTTCATTTTCCAGCTATGCATGTTTTTTATATATTGTGATGTGTGTAGATGCTATTGATTGCTGGTTCTGTCATGCAACTGGCTCATATGTGTTTGATTTGTTGGTTTTGATAAAATCCTCTTTCCCAAAATTTTGTTTCATTGTCTCACATTTTGAAAGAGCCTCAGATCAGGACAAATCCCCCGACCGCCCCCCATGTGACAGTCATTGGTCAGTGCCCTTCACATTATACATAAAAAAAAAATGGGAATACAAAAACAAGACATCCTAGATCTGAATGAATAAAATATTATTAAATACTTTGTGTCGTCAGCACATTCAACTACGTAAAGAACAATCACTGATCAACCCATGGAGGTCTGGATTTGGAGTCACACTAAATTAAAGTGGAAAACATTCTACAGGCTGATCCAACTTTGATGTAAAGTCAAAATGAGGCTGAGTAGTGTGTGTGTGGTCTCCATGGAGTCTGTGATCGTTTGAGCAGACACCATCAGCATTCAAAAGTAATAGCCAGAAAGCATAGGAACTGAGAAGTTGTCTGGTCACCACCTGCAGAACCACGACTTTATTGGGGATGTCTTGTTAATTGCCTATAATTTCCACCTGTTGTCTATTCCATTTGCACAACCGCTTGTGAAATTGATTTTCAATCAGTGTTGCTTTCTAAGTGGACAGTTTCAGTGTGATTGACTTGGAGTTACATTGTGTTGTTTTTTTTTTGAGCAGTGTATATAGACTCATCTAGACTCTTCTCCATCTTGGCCCCTCTGTGGTGGAATGAACTACCCCTCGAGATCAGAACAGCTCAGTTTGAGTATTTTCAAACGGACGCTCAAAACCTTCCTATTTAGAGAATATTTAGATTAAATTGTAACTTTCTTATTGTCCAACTTGTGTACAGAATCTACAACAGAGTGAATAAAATGATTGTATTCATAGTTGGGGGTCCTAATGAACCGGAACTTATCACTTCATCGATGGCAACTTGAAAGCACATTTAAGTCGCTCTGGATAAGGGCGTCTGCCAAATGCTGTAAATGTAAAACAGAAAAAGAACACACCAAGTGAAATGTTCTGATATGTTTATTTTTTTATTGATTAAAAATGATCAGAAACATGCTTCCAGTCCAAAACCAACCAAGTTTAAGAATGAGTGAAGTGGGGGGAGAAATATTAAATATATATATATATATAATTTTTTTTTTACAGCTACATTATTCCCTACAACAAATCATTGGTAAAGATAAGACATCTGTCCCCAATACTACAGCACCCTACTGCTGTTTTGTGTGTGCTTGTTCAAAGCATGAAAATTCATCAAGCGGATGACATTGGTTATTGCTGGACACTGGACTTCATACAGCATTCTTCCAGTATTGTACCTCATGCACACAAGCTACATCTAGAGAAAATGGCACTGAATGGTGTGGGATCATCAAAACATCAACCACAGGGCTATTCTGCTGACTGAATTCAGATCTTGGCAGGGTTTCGGTCAATTTCTATTCAACGCAACACCCTTTTAATTCGCAAAGCCAATCTGTAATTTTTTGTTTAGTTTTTTTCAGGGCCAAATGCACCGCATAAGCATAAGCATTGACAGGCCGAAGCTCTCACACTATGCCTGCTTCTCCAGGAGAGGCCGAGGCCTAACTCACCGAGGGACTATCTTACGGCCTTTTCTGCTCCAGATTTGGAGAACCAAGCATGGAGAGGCGGTGGTTTTTGGCTAAAACCGGCAAACCCCCTACTAGTGGGGGGAAAGGTTTGATGGAATAAGACCATGTTATAGTAAAAGTATCTAAGGCAAAAAAAAGGAAAGTAAAAGTATAAAATTCCATGGAACTTCTTACAGACAACAATATCCTCCTCTTCAGGCAACCCGGTATATAAAAACAACAAACAAAATCATAAGCAAAGTTTCACTATCTGCACACTACAAATTAATTTGCACCACTCACACGAGCACATTCGCTCACTGGGTTTTCTATGGATTTGAGAAAATGGTTCCTGCTAAAGCCGACATCCAGATACATCATGAGCAACACGTGTGGTTTCAGTTACCCTTTTATTTTGTGTTGACCCCCCCAAAAAATTGTTTAAAAAAAAAAAATGAAGCTAGAGAGAACCTACTGATACTGAACTGATGGTGAGAAGAAGATGCGTACAAGGAAACAAGCCATAAGCCACTGCTGGAGGCCGCTATTCATTTTCAAAGTTATAAGTAAATCTGTCGACGGTAATGAGACCGGACCCAGACATGGACCGGCTCATCTTCAGAGGTGAGTGACACTGTATTATAACAGTTTTAGCCATATTATTCTGTGTCTGTCGACGTGTGTGCGTTTGCTGTTAAATCAACAGTAGTTTGCTTCTTTGCTCCTTCTCGGCAACAAGCCAAAAATGTTCCATTTGTAAATGAAACCACACTTTGTTCTTTTCAACACATACATGTTACAAGGGGGCTGGCGGCAGCCGCACATGCACTCAGTAGTTGAAGGTAAGGCATCGTTCCATTTCAGCAGAACTCCAGGGCGTTAATTCAGATTGTGCAAAATGTACCACATATATTACAAGAAGAAAAAAAAAAAAAAAAAAACACACACACACACACAATATGGTCGGTGTTGATAATTGCATTCTTCTGTACATAATTCTGTAAACCTTTTTTTGTTGTTACTGTGAGTGATTCCTATAGGTTTGTGTAATATTTTATCCCACTGCCTGATGAAGTTGAGCATTCTGCTTTATATCCTATGGGCTGGTGAAATGGCTGTGTTCTCTTTGGCAGCAGTGATTTCCTCGGGGCAGTCAAAAGAAAACAAAAAAAGATTCAATGTGTTATTCTAGTTTTTTTTTTTGGTCTTTTTTCACATTTATAGGCAAGTCATGGTCCCATTCTGAAGCAGCGTTTTAACTGATGCTGAGCTGAGCAAATCCCAAGAGCTTAATGTCGTCAGAGATCTCCGAGCCCTCCACACCAGACGCCTGAAGGTGGAGCAGAGAAAGTGAGGTTATCTGCAGAAAAGCTATGGTAGGAAAATTATTTTAATCTAAATAAACAATGTAAATGATCATTGTAAAAAATGCAAAAAAAAAAAAACATTTTGGGATTCTTCACAGCACATGAAATCTGACTTCTTTTACTGTACAATTATTTGACAAAATTAGAATATTAGTTGTGTAAGAAAAGTTATGGTTATAGTTTGACATTTTCTTTTAGAAAGAACTTCACACAGCCTTACGTACCAGTTTAAAAGTGACATTTTTATGGGTCTGAGGCTCGTCGACTATTTTCTGCAGGTTAGCAGCAACTGAAACAGTCAGAAGTCAGAAAGAGGTGTTATAGTCAGAGACTTTTCAGCAGCAGCGCCAGTATGAATTTCACCCAACACACCGATGACTACGTCTCTCCCATCCACCAGGCCCGCAGACACCAGTTCCTGAGAGACCCCGTCCGCCGTGTCTGAGTGAGAGACAGAGGAAAACACTTATGTTTCAAAATAAGGTACCCATCAAATTGTCAGTCGCTTTCTGATCATTTTGCTCAGCAAAAGGATGTGACTGCATGTAAGAAGGAATAAATTATAAATACAGCAGACTGGCCTACAAGCAAACAATGAAAAAGAAATGTATAATTTATAATACTTTACAAAGCAAATTACCTCTGCCAGGCATGAATTCAAATCGTATATCGTTGAGTTCCTTCTTTGAATTTCTGGTAGAAAGAGGAAATGCGGTAAGGTCAGTTCTCCAATTCTCCATTCGTACTGTATACAGTGAGGCAGCAGTCATAAGCAGACAAAACCTCATACCTCAACCTTAATACCAAGCTGATGGGGGCTTTGATGGCATCAGGAGTAGCAGCTGATGTCTGATGGTGAGAAATAAGAGAATATTCAGTTCAGCAGGTATATACAGTACAGGCCAAAAGTCTGGACACCTTCTCATTCAATGTACAGCGGTAGATTCTCACCGAAGGCATCAAAACTATGAATGAACACATGTGGAAATGTTTTATATTCTAGTTTCTTCAAAATAGCCGCCCTTTGCTCTGATTAATCTTTTGCACACTCTTGGCATTCTCTCGATGAGCTTCAAGCGGTCGTCGCCTGAAATGCTTTTCACTTCACAGGTGCCTTAACAGGGTTATCAGGTATCAATGTACAGCAGTAAATAAACTGTGTTTTATTGTGTTTGTACCTGGGTGGGTGCAGCAGGAGCAAGAAGGCCTTGTGAGGGGGCAGTGGGCTGAGCGCTTGCTGGTGCCTGAGGTAGCTCTGCATGACCAGGGGCCAAAGCTGCTAAATTACTATTTAAAGGCTCTGTTGTCTGTAAAAAATCAAAAGCAACAAACCAATCAATAAATAATAATTGTTAAAAAATCTACCAAAAATACATACATGCATAGATAAAAATCCAATTTACGAGGTAAAGAGCATTTGATATATTATAATCCAAAGATTTTCATTATAATGATATGCTAGTCTTCTGGTCAGCCAGCAGAGGGCAGGAGTACCATGAATATCGCACAGAGCCTTAAAAACCTGCTGTTTCTCATCAAATTCCCCAACTCACCTCTGAGTTCTGTGACCCTTCCTTTACTCTTGGTGACTGTAAACAGAAGGTAAAAGGTTCAGTATCCTGAAGAGGTCCTGTCTATATATTAGGAGATTATTTAGCAATTATATGCAAAACAGACTGAGCAGAAGATGATGGCAGGTATGTCTGTGGACCACACTTTATACTTTGTGGCATTTTATATACTTCGTGTTAAACTCCACCAGGTAAATAGTTTCATTAATCACAAAAGTTCTCCTTCATTAAAACAATTGTTTGGCTTGAATACTGGCCTAGAAGAGCATTTCAGTGTTTACAGGTTTTGTCTGGTCAATCCATGCTAACGAAACATTGCTGCCTGCCCTTGTATATTAATTAAGTTGCGTTTGTATTTTTAGTATTTGACTTGCAAAAGCAAATGAACAAAACAATTTACTTATTGTAATGTTATAAAATGGAAGCGGTCAGTATTTCACAGACAGTAAAACCGATACAGATGGCTTCCAGGAAAGGCATCCCCCTCACTGCATCTCAATCCGCCCCCCCCCAGAACCAGAATCCTCCCTCTGCCCCCTGCGCCTCCTGATCCTCGGAGGGCAGCGTGCTTCCGCCAACAGATCAGCTGCTCAGACACTGCTGCACTGCCAGCACGGTCAAGTCGGAGTTCAGTACAGGAGAAGGGAAGCTATTGTTTTGCTGCAGGAATTAGCACGATAGAATGGCCTAGTGTTGACTGAACGACTTATTGGATAATGAGTGGCGTCGTGCCGAAAATCGGACTCGAGAACAATGCACCCTTTGAGGAACAGAGAGGGACTAATATTAGTGTTTGAAGGTAGTTTCAGCCACGAGAAGAGGAGAGAGAGCCAACTTGTCAATCTGTTGTCAACCAGGAGATTAATCAATACGTTATGAACAAGTTATAGGCAAGTCACTCGTCATTACATAATTATTAGTTCAAATATCATGTTTCTGTTAGCCCCTCCCACTCTATTCTCTCATGAGGCTTCCCCCTCTGTTGGTAGCTTGGTGCGAGTCTGTGCCAGTGGGTGCCCTTCTGTGTTAGGGGAGCCATCTGTATCAGGGCGGAGAGGCCAACCCTGAGTGGGGGCAGCTCGAGCGGCTGGGAGAAGCGCACTTGTCGCCTGGGCACGTTAGCGGCCTTGGCCTGCTGTTCCTTCGTCATCAAACACAGAACACACAGGAATGAGGACCGCACACGCACAGACATACAGAAAAGGAAAAAAACACACACGCGCTCACATACACACCAACAGTCCACTTCAGGATATCAATAAATTATTTTGAAGAAGTGAATCGAAGTGCGTGTGTTTGTGTGTACCCGTATAGCAGCAACAGCAGCTTTGCCTTCTTCGCTCTCCTCATCCAGTTCATCGTCGCTCCACTCCCATTCACCGTCCTCGGTCTTATGCAGTCGCCCACTAGACCCAGGAACACGTCTTACCTTCCCACACACACACACACACATATATATATATATTCACAAAGCAAAAGAGAAATGGCAATTATCGTGACAACCAGCAGCCATCTCACCCTTCTTGACCTTTCTGACATGGTGGGGGCTCGCTGCAAGAGCTTCTCTTGTAAATAGTCTCTGTCCTGAGAGAGAGAACATGACTTACTGTCAGAATAGAATCTCTGTGCTTTAATTTAAATAAAAAGGATCTACAAATCCTAAAAAGCCCGGGACCGTAGAAACCGAGGCATTTCTAAATCCAGAGCCACTCCGACAAGGTATAAAATGAACATAGACTAATTACTGTATCACTTACAATGCGGCATGTAGATATGGCTGGCACAATAGATGAACCCACAAACCAAACTGTAAACAGTAATAACCAAGGTTTGTGACATTTTAGATTACCGGTATTACATTGAACATCATAAACCATGTCCCACATAAACCATGTAGTGAACAATTTCATCTCACTACAGTTGGGAGCACAGCACTGCACTGCGCCAGATTCCTGAGCTCTAGAACAAGAAACCCGGAGAAATAATCTGTAAACGAATTTGAGTCCGGAATGCGGCATTAAAAATGTAGGATTGAAGTGTTGAAAATCACTCACGGGACAGAGCTATCGTAGAGTAATAAAAAAATAAATAAAATAAAAAAAAACGGCCCAGTGAAGTCTGTATTCTGTTTTTTACCAGGAAGCACCGCTAGATGGAACTTGTTGCGAATAAGCAGATGAAAACCAAGCGTCTCATTAACATGTCAATGTTAGAATAAAGTGTATATGAATCTAAAATCACTACTGAGAACCAACACCATTTGTTGCTACCTTTTTATAGTTTTATTAATCCTGCTCCGGTGTTTTGTACTAAGTTGTTTTGATCCATGTTTTTCATCTCCCGGACTTATCGTATTCCTTCCAAAACGCATGTGACAAAGCATGAAGGTTGACAGTGTGAACTGCCCAGTGTCGTATTCTGTCCTCACATGTGTGTAAACCTAGAGATCTACAATTCTAACTCTATGCTGTAAAAAGTGAGTGTTACTGTATTTGCATTCGCACTGGCTACAGCAACATTAAACCAGAGGGATTGCGCCGCATCCAAACTGCTGAAGAGGCACTCCGCCTGTTAACACAAGCGCTCCGTCATTTTGCCGGAAGCACCCGACGGGCTGATTATCCCTGCTTTTGTTCAAGGCAGCGGCGTTTGCCCAGAAATGAGAGGAATGCTGCACTGAGCGCAGTCCCGTTTCATGTACAGCGTACACTGCTGTACTGTACAATCACAAAATAAATCAATCACTCAGAACAACAGTCACAAAAATTCACAAATCTAGAAGCAGCGGAAATCTCTTACTTTTGCTTTCTGGAAGAATTTATGCTTTAACAGTTCTGACGAGGTTGGTCTAAGAGAGGAGAGAAGAGACATTTGCTTCTTTTCAAATTTCCTGCCAAGCCAACTGACACTTCCAAGCATTTTAATGCTTTTAACATTCCCAATGCATGAAGCAACTATCAAGACACCAGCTCTAGATTCGTCGTAATACTCAATCTGAGCAGGATACCTCTTCTCAGGGTCCTTCTGCAGGCACAGCGAGATCATCTTCCTCAGAGACTTGCCATACTTCTTCACCACTTCTTTGTCCGTGATTCCAGTCTCCAGGTTGGGAGGGTCGTTCTGCAGGGTCAGCATCAGAACCTACAATCCAGTCCATGTTAAAATCACATTATTACCGTGGAGCTGACAGTACGGTACAGGCATCAGTCATAACCGTTTGATAACCCATCATATGTGTAGTTGTAAGTTTCTGTTCAATAATGTATGAAGAAGTCAGATCGTCAAGCAGCACAGCATCAGCACCACCTGCTGGTAGCACCCTGCCTGTGAACAGTCCAGAAAGGGCGCTGCAGATACACTGCAGACGCTCCTCACCTTCATAGGGGGGTATTTGTGGTAAGGCGCCGCTCCTGTGGCCAGCTCAATGGCCGTGATTCCAAAACTCCAGATATCTGCTTTAAAATCATAGCCCTTCACCTGGGAAAGCACAAAAGGGGACTCATATTTTACTGTGAACAGGCACAGGTGTTTTGATAAAAAAAAAAAAAAAAATTCATATGCATGAACTCATTGTGGGCTATTGTGACTTTGTCATGTTCAACTTTTCCATGAGTCAAAGCCTGAACGAATGAAATAAAATCACCACGTCTTGCTGAAACCTCCATCCGCTTCCAAACAGACAGAAGCTATGGTGTGCATAGCAAGGCCATCCTAAATACACCTCAGGATGTTATTTCTTAAAAAATGAATCTGAGTGGTGCTTTTGAGTTTAAGTTATAGTTATGGAGCCTGTTAAGGGATTTGTCTAAGGGAAAAAGTTTGACTGAATGATATTCAACATCTTGTAAGCACCGATGGAGTAGGTTTCTGAGGAACTGCACTCATCCCTCCAGTAGAATTACTAGAGTCGATTCCTTTCCTGACGGGACCCTGCTGGTGGGCATCTCTGAGGGTTTGTGACAGAGATCAGACCCTCTGGCACTGTGGGGCTCACCTGTTCCATCACCTCTGGGGCCATCCAGCAAGGCGTGCCCACAAACGTCTTCCGCACTTTGTTCCTGGTGATGTCGCCGCCCGTGGCAAGGAAGGCACTCACTCCAAAGTCTGTCAAGGGGAGGGAAAGGGACTCACTCACTTTTCAAGTAAAAGGAAGGAAGTTAGTGGAAGCCCTGTCCAAACATGTTCCCACCAGAGAGTGTGACACCGAGGACCTTTTGTCTGGAAGAGATGAGAAAGGGCTGCTCCCTCTCTTTGTTTTGGGAGGTAGGGGAAAACGGGCCGATTTGCTCGGCTTTAATCAAACGTTCCCTCCCTGGTGGGAAGAACTGCCGACGGGTCAGAGTCCCGCGGGACTAAAAACCGACAGCCTGTGAGGGGTGGCGGAGGAACCTAAAAAAAACCCAGAGAACTGCTCTCACACACACATTCTGCTTGTTCCTGAATTCCTGCATTTGAACTTCAAGTCTCTACTTCAGGTCTATATTAAGGACCCTGACTGTTTCCAGGACAAATGAGAAGGACAGAAGGACTAAATGTAGGATTTTTTGTTTCATTCTTAATGAGAATGTGAATGGAAATGTTAGACAACAGTTAGTCGTCTAACTCAACATCCTTACCTCCCCTGACAAACAAGGCAGTTGATCCACCACTCGCCGCATAATAAACACTGCAGAACTGAGGGAATACTGCAATGCAGGCCACAGCCCCTCCTATGGGGCCGTTTATTATGCCCAGCAGAACGAAACATTAAAAAGCGCAAAAGTGTTGTGAAATGATTATTATTATTATATACACTATTGTCTATGGTACCAGTGTTATGTGGTGGTGTTAAGACGTGTCATTACTGAAAGCCTCAGTGTTTAAAGCAGGTCCTGTGCTCACAGTTAAAAAAAAAAAAAAAAAAACCTAATGGCCTGATTCCAGCTCCACCCACCCTTCATCAGACAGGCACAGAAGTGTGTGAGGAAATTAAAATTACCTGCAATGTGTACTGAGCCGTCGTCTCCCAGCAGGATGTTACCAGCTTTCAGGTCCCTGGCACACACACACACACACACACACATGGCAAGTAAGTAAATGTATTTAGCAGGTGTTAAATATCTTAAAAAAAAAAAAAAAAAAAAAATCATAATCTTTATTATTGACAAACTAGCAAAATATGAGCTCGCTGACAAAGAAATAAATGACCATCAAAACCAGTCTAAATTGCAGATGGAATGAAACAGATTGCGTAAAACTGCAGTATAAGACTCGTGGTTGTCTCTGTGTGTGTGTGTGTGTGTGTGTGTGTGTGTGCGTGTCCAATGTTCTGATGTGGAGTCACTGTCCCGTCAGCGGTTGTCATAGTGACCAATTCACGACAGAGCCCTCTCTGGAGGTCAACTTGGAAGCGAGGAATAAAAATGAGCGGAGATGCTGTATCTTCTCTCCGGCTGCCTGTCTAGACGGCCCACTGTCCTCTGGCCTGACTTTCAACTCTCTGCAAATCATTTCCACGCACGGCCTCTGCACTCGCTTCGGCACGACGGGAACCTGTTATTGTCTCAAACCCAACAGTGACGAATGTTTCATAGTGATCAGTAATCTCAGGTTATGTAGTAATTTACTTAGTAATTTCACACTAAGGCCAGTTTTGTCTTCACAACAAGAAAATAGAAGCATGCAAGGACACAAAATCCATTACACAACTTCAAGGCCACCAGCTGGTGGCACCAGAGTGAAGTGTTACCAGAGAAGATCCTGAAGGCTACGAATCATCCATTTTCTTCTGCACTGCGTCACATGGTATTAACAAAGACCGCCCGATTGGTTTTTAAAAAACATACTCAACTATTTCTTTTTTGATAATTTATACATTGTTGAACAAAAACAAAGACCCAAAACTATCAGATAAACACAGGTGAGGTTATGAAGTCATTTGTAAACAACAATTTCACAGAACCTATTTCAGGACTGTCAGATCATGCCTATCTTGAGCGCTAGTTAAACAATGTAATTAATCTGCTCATGAAGCTGGTTATGATGGTGCCAATTGTGTGCAAAACAGTCATTTTGTAGAAAGGTTCTTCTAAATATCCTCAGTCATAGTCTCCATAGAGTAGGCGTGTTGTATCTTCCGGCTGGGAGTATATGTGAAGGTCAACGGAGAACAATGAAAAAAGTAGAGAATGATTGTGATTGTTGGACCTTCTCTCAGAAAGGTCACAGCAGCGGCGCCGTTACCTGCTGAGCCCCCCAACACACTGAAACCCGACCCCCAGAGGGCACCCATTTTCATGAGGCCGTGAACATTTCCCACGACACACGCCATAGTTACAGAGAAGGGGGAAGCAATGAAGTGGACCGTCTGTTGGGAATGTTTGGAAACTTCCTCAAGCTCACCCAACATGCATGGTAATTGTTTGCATATTTCCAAAGGCAGGGGGCATTCCGAACCGGCAATAACTTTGGGAAGAGAAAGTGGGGGGGGGTGGTCTTAGCACTAAAAACCCTTTCCCTGAAGACAGAAGTGAACAAGTAAAGACCAAACACCACACATTTATTTACTCATTCATTCATGGGGAGATAATAGTTCTCAAACAACGTAGGGATTCGTCACTGAACATACAAAACAAAGTAAAGAGTCATAAGTCATCTTGTCTGACCTCCGACGTATTGAATTTCTTAAAGCTCTGTAACAAAATCCAAACTGTGGAACACGAAACACACAGAAGCAGCAGGTGCCAAAAAAAGGTACCTGTGACCATTTTTTGGAATGTAATGCTCACCAGATCGTCCATGAAACCTGTAACCTTCATGCCCCCTCTACTCTCCGAGTGAAAAAGAGGGCCATAAAATCAGATCTATATTGTGCTCTGCGACGACAGCGGATGCTCGCGTGGGAGCAGGAAGCCTCAAATCAGCTTTGAAGGAGGGTTCCTGGGACTGACATCTCACCACAGCTCAGCACCCAGTCGCATTTCTAGCCCACAGCAGTCCAGGATGGGGCCCGCACAGGCACACAACGAGCTCCAGGATTTCATTCTGTTGGTCTCAGCCGCTGACAGTAATGCAGGGGAATGAGGCTTTGGGAAGACTTTGGGAACACTGTAGTGACTAACACTTTACAACAGAACATGACGTCAGCACAGTTCTCAAGATTCAAAGAGATTAAATAGATCTATTTAAAGCTTCACATTTAGTTGGTGATTCAGGTTTTTATTGTTTCATTTAATTAAGTGTATTCCAGTTCTCTATCTACCAATCATTTCTGTTTTTAACATGGAAGAAAAGGAAAAAACGTTGAAGAACTCCAACACAGAGGGCTATATTTTCACGGTTCTATAGACATGGGGAGTGTTCGTGAATGTAGCATCCTGAATATAATCAACATCTCAATCAGAACGTCTGAATTAAAGCGTGATTGTGGAAGGAAATGAGAAGAGACATATGGACAGGACAAGGTTAAATAGTCCAAAATCAGGATGCAAGGTGTGTGGGAGCGGTCCAATTTTAAAGTTGGTTTAAATCTCATCTTCTGGGTGTCAGAAATAATGACAAGGAAATAAAAAGGGTTGGGTCGGTAAGATATGAATAATTATAAGTCTTTTTTATCTGTTTATTTCTGTAAACCTTGCAGTTGATTATGTCCTCCCAGTGACCTTCTTATGTAGTTATATAGTGCTGCAGGCCCAGGGTGCGTGTGATGGACATGCTTTCGACATTTTTGGAAAAATGGAAAAGTGTCAAGATTGGAATGGACATTTGAAGGGATGGGGGAGGGCCAAGATTCATGCTTCATGCTCGACCCCTGCACCTCGTCCAATGGAATGGGCTTTTCTCCTTGCACCATTTCCTCCTGTCCGGGATCCATCATTAACATTTACTGGCCTTTGCCTCGAGGTCTTGAGAATTTACCGGCCACTTCCATGAGCATGAAGCTGTGACACCATCAGGGGACGAGAAGAGTCACGGCTGAAACGGCATCCGGAGATGGGATGTGATAAACTATGATATTATCGGCGTAGCGATGAGCTCAGTGCTCTTTTGGCACGATGTGACTGCTGTGTCATTCGCGGTGACCGCATCATGAGGGACAGCCTCCAGCAAATCAGCCTGATAAACAACAGGTTTCACCGAAAGAAAAGGATCTTTGAAAGACACAGAAAAAGAGGTGGAGAAGGGCATGGGGTGAGATGGAGCTGCGGAGCTCTGCAGGGCTTCTCACCCGGGCGTGTGTGATCTGCTACAGGGACGTGGTGAACTTCACCAGGCCACTAATTACATTCTGCTGGGCAGAAAGATGGTGTCACACTGCCCGCCCTCTGCCCCAAAGGACCTGAGCACAACCTCTCTCTGCTGCTCACACACACACACACACACACACACACACACACATATTAGATCATGTTTCTGACTGACCTGAGGCTGCCACAGGCCTGCTACCACACGCAGTAAACACATTCCTCCCCAAAACCACCACGGATGCACAAAACCAGCCAGATATCTGCACTGCGTGCGTTTCATTTTCATTACGGCGGCTGCACAACACCACGCTGATTTACAACTGCAGGTCGTAACGCCCGGCGTCGCTAGTAAACACGACGTGGAACGACCAGCATGCCGTTAAAAGGGATTTGATGGCCATTTCCTGACGCTTGCAATCCCAGCCACAACTGTTAGGCGTAAAGAGAGAACTTTACACTCTCCGCTCGCTAGATCTGAGAAAACTTTTGGCAGATTACGATTGTTTCTCTTGAGCCACATTGCCGAAGGTGTAAAAAATTAGACAAAATAAAGGAAACCTTGAATAAATGAGCGTGTTGTGTAGTTTGGGCCTTATTTTCTTAGGAGGGTCTACCCCCTGAATATTAAGCCATTAAACTTAATGATTTAATCAAGGGCTGTTTCAGTGTGATGCAATTCTCAGTCTTAATTTTAAACAGCCAAATTGGCAACGTAAAATGTTGCCTGAAAGAAAACTGCTGAAATTATATTTTAATTTAACATTTTTATTCAAATATTTAACAATCTGCATTTTATCAAGGGCTGAAAAGCGGAGCAGCGCCACATTAACGCTTCAAAGTAGTGATGGAGAAATTCAGACGAGTATAGGGTTCTGGTATAGGCTTCAGTCAAAAGGTCTCCAAATAACTCGACACCTATGAGAGACGAGGAAATATCTTTTAAAGAAGTGGGACCACGCCTTCAGGGCATTAGCAGAGACTGCCTCAGTGACTGAAATGGACCAATCTAAACATCTCACGTGGTCTCAACAGGAAGACTCAGTCATGAATCACTGCCTCAGGTATCCGCTTTCCATCCTCCCTGATATCGAGCTTCACTTCTGCGGGGTGTGCAGCATGCAGCTTTCCCCCATTGTGATTCCATCCCTGGTCCCGGACAGTATTTAAACAAGCTCGAAGGCCTTGCATTATTTACATACTTCATTTCAGAGGCCACACACAGCATAGTATTGGCGGAACAAGCCATGAAAAGAAGGCAATTAATATTAAATGGCCTGGCGGAGATTGAGTGGAAAGCATTTGAGCTTGATTTGAAGATATTCCGAAATCAATCACAGTCAAACTTTTGAATGTTCCATCATCCTTGGCAGTAACATGAAGACAGTCAATTTTCAGCAAAAGCAGAGATCATCTAAAAGTTAAGTGGTTAGAAATTATTTTGAGGACGTTTATATATACCAATGTGTTAATAAAGCTATTTTATAGC
Organism: Denticeps clupeoides; assembly: GCF_900700375.1. NCBI lineage: Eukaryota > Metazoa > Chordata > Actinopteri > Clupeiformes > Denticipitidae > Denticeps > Denticeps clupeoides. Next base: position 26,758,563 of record NC_041708.1, on the reverse strand, counting down.
AGAATCACAGGATATAAATATACACAAACACTTATATTACAAATTATATTCTCAACCTCAACAAAAACAGTACTTTTGAAAACTGATGATCCATGCTATCATGTGTACAAATTACCAAACACGTGGAAATTTGACCTTTTCTGTGGAACATTCATTGCTATTAATTTGCTTTAAAACACATACACACATTGTTGCTAAATGCTAAAATCACACAGTCCAAGCATTATTAATTAAAAGAGAAATTAGAAAGCAATTTGTCACAGCCAAATCAGAGAATTGATATTATTTAATAGCACCTTTTTGAAATGACTCTTCAGCAGGTACAACATTTACATTTATTACATATTACATAAATAAATGCAATACATTTAAATAAATTAATAGGATTAATAACAGCATGGCTCCTGACCAGTCACAGGTTCAATGGAATTTTTACCACCAAAATTTGAGTTATTTAGAAATGTCCAAATTTTCAACACATGTTTGGCCCATTGAAGAAAATACCACAAATACTGTCCAAACGTGGTTAATGAAATGGCTGCTAATGAATAGAATACCTGCATAAATGTAGTGAAACATTTAGTCCAGTGCAGTTCCAGTTCCGGTGGAATGCAAGTCTGTCACTTTAAAAGGTTAACTGATCGTTTAAATTACCTCAAGCTTTAATGTCCAAGGTCTGCTAATAGGTAATTGCTGTAAATAGAGTATTCTTTGACAATATCTTATTAATTTTGTTATATTCCATTTCAAGGACATTTCTAAATAACCCTTATATCCCTAAAGTATACCTGATGAATGCGGTCAGGAAATTAGGGCTTTGCCCTGTATTGAAAGCTCAAATAGTAGCGTTACCTGTGAATCTGTCCGTTTTTATGCAAGTACTCCAGTGCCTGTAGCACTTCCTTCAACATGGTGGCAATGCTGGCCTCATCCAGAACCCCGGTCTTGTGCTCCCCCCTGGAGATGATGTGCTTAATCACATCCAGCACAGACCCTGAGACACAGAACAGAAACGTCAGCATTCATACAACTGCTCCATGATGTCAAACATTACACTCTACAGATAAATCAAACTTGGACGTTCGCAAAGGCACAAAGTCATGCGGTCATCTCTAACTTTACTAGATTACTGATTCCAACGCTTTACAAAAGGAAATTCATCCAGACCCATTTTAATTTATAAGAACAAAAGCCAGTCAGGTTGGCCACTTTCCAATCAAAGGGCTATACGGATCCTATACAGGCTAATTAGATCACCCTGAGCCAGACGCAGCATAAATGTTTTCTTCAATGCGTTTAACGCCTGAAGAAACAGCCTTGTGTTTTATTCCCATGACATTTAATTTTTGGCATGATATGAGGCCATGAATGGGAAAGTGCACTCTGCAAGATCCTTAATGGCCCTGGACCGGGTCCAACGTTCTCGGGGAGATGAGCGACGAAGGCGAGGGACCTCTGAATCCACATCAGTCACCACGGTGCCCTGATAGAACAGAGGGTCTACCTCATGCCAGCATAAGATCGGTCTCGTTTTAAAAAAGGCAGGGCCGAACAAAAGGCTTTGTGTTCATCACGGGAGACTTCAACTTTTTTTACATGGAAAGAGTCCACAACTCCGATTCATTTAAATTAGTGGCAGCATTACATTTACTGGTGATTACTGGCGAGAGTGAAGAGCTAAAAGCTTTTCTTCCTTGAAAAGAGTGAGATGATGCTCCAGAGGTATCTTCACTCAGGAGCGGGCACTGCGCCCATGTTGATTCTCTCAGCACAGCCATGGCAGCAAGCCAGGGGCCGACCACAAAGATATTTATTGGTGCAATCAGTTTAGGACCTGGGCCACTCTCCACCGCTCGATACCGGATTCGTTTGGAGGCACCAAGGGGTCAGGGATGCACCGGAATCTCAGATGAATCCATCTGTACTGCCTGAAGGAGACAGAGGGGGATCTGCAGGCGGGTTCACCAAGTTCCTCACACACTGCAGGGGAACTTGAAACCGATCTCTCATCACACTGGTTTGTACGTGATGTCTTGATCGGCCAAACTAAATGGTCTGTCTAGAGTCTAAGTCCATCTCTGCTTCTTTCTTTCTTTCTTTCTTTCTCATTTCTCTACTTCTCCAGCTGTCTTGATCTGATCGGTCTCCATTGTCTTGCTGCTGATGTTCTATGCAACTCATTGTTGGAGAAGGTGTTGTGCCAGAGGATTCAAGTGGATCAATCGTTCTGGAAAACTTTTGAATGAGGCTCCTTATCATCTTCTTACATCATAGTCCATCACAATCCTCTTGCATCATACTGTGGTGAATGGAGAACCTTACACAGATTTTTCTCAGTCTCTTCACTTGTACTCGTACTAGAATGCAGAGAAGCAAGGTGCACTTGATCACCACGTGATCTCTGAGGCCCGTTCCAGAGACAGACATTTGACTGACCAGGGAGTGAAGGCGAATCATTTTTCCAAGGTTGGAATAAGACATGAACCGCTTTCTGCATCATCAGTGAAGGACTAAAGGAGAGAACTGATTGTTAAAGAGAAATTTTGTTAGCCTGTTATTACTGTTCCTTACAACCACATGGGAAGTGGCCCATTAATACGAGCACAGTAATTATGCAGAAAATTGTCCGAAACATCCTTTACTCTTCTCAAGGTTAATTATCCTTTCCCAGACCCCATAGGCTTTCCCTCACAAGATTATAGCATGCCAGCAACCACATCTGTGTTCCAAGAAAGGGCAGCAGTCCTGCTTGATCCTGTGACGGAACAGTTGGGACACATTCAACACTTACCTGATTAAAATTATGAGGCCAGTTTTGAGAACTGAGGGCTCAAAATGCCTCAAGCACTCAGCGTTGCCAAAATGAAAATACACTGCATGAGTCTGCACATTCCCTGACAAATACAAAAAAAATGATTCAATTGTTAAATGAATCAGAATGAAACCAGTATTGTGCCAGTTCACACTGGGGGGTGGGGGGGGGGGGGGGGGGGGGTGTTCATACACAAATATACTAGCTTGTGTTCATAGTTCAATTAATCTTTTAGTTCAATTAATCTTTTAGGAATTTTTGCACATGTGAAGAATGGATTGGTAAACAGTGCAGATTGGGTACTGTGTGCTTATGAAGGCATTGTGTGGCACAGCTACTTATAATCAATACACATAATGACGTTGCTTGGCTGACAAAAATTTCCAGTTAAAAAGTAGTGCCGGTAGTGACAGTGACTGTATCTGAGTATAGCGCTGTGCCTCTAAGTGCCATACAGGTTTTTGCTGTGCTTCACTAGCATTAGCTTCAAGCTGCTTGTCGGGGGTTTTGCATTTATTCGATGCCATTTGAATGCACAGTCGACAATACATGGTGGGCCATTTATAAGTATGTACCTTAATAAAATGGGAATGGTTGGTGATATTAACGTCCTGTTTGTGGCACATTAGTATATGTGAGGGGGCAAACTTTTCAAGATGGTTGGTGACCATAGTGGCCATTTTGAAGTCGGTCATCTTGGATCCAACTTTTGTTTTTTTCAATAGGAAGAGGGTCATGTGACACATGAAATTTATTGGCAATTACACAAGAAACACAATGGTGTACTTGGTTTTAACATAACTGTATTCGTTCATGAGTTATTTACAAGTTTCTGACCACTTATAAAATGTGTTCAATGTCACCAACCATTCCCATTTTATTAAGGTGTACCCATATAAATGGTCCACCCTGTATAATGGTTCAGGTCGGTGTTCTGGTTCAGACGTCCATATGAACAAGGTCTTAACTCTCATCTGACATATTTGAAAACAAAGTAAAGTAAAAAAAATGATAGGATGAATCATGATGCAACACTGATAATTGTAATCAAATCAAGTCATGAAAGCAGTGAAGTATTACACCTTTAGCACTGAAGTTTATATTGATTAGAATGAATGGAAATTTCATGGATTAACCAGTGAGTTTTCCCATCTTGGATCATTGGATCACTGCTTCATTGTGCCATAAGGACTATGCTATTAAATGTAACCCTCACCCCAAGGATGGAAGGGAAACAAGAGACTTGGATGAGTCACTTTTCACAAACACCTGATTTCCACTGTACTTTAGTAAATCTCTCTCCGAGCTTCACTACTTTGAAACAGGAGCCTTTGCCAAGGACCTTCAAGCAGTGTAAAGTAAAAACAGATCTCAGAAGGCCAGTTCAAAGACACAGGACTGCTGTTCCCCCTTGGTGGAGCAATAAGGAAAAGAATGAAATGCCTCTTTGTCTCACATTTTCTGACAGAAGCGGTTATGGGTTTCCTCTGGGGCAGTGCTCTACAGAGGGAGGTGGGGCTAAGCGTGTAATGGACCATATGGGCCATATGGGTCTAATGGGCATAGACTAGGAGAAGATTGGAGAAGATTACGGGAAAAAGTGTAATGACAAGATTTACAAAACTGGAAACATGCAACTTAAAGACAAGTTCAAAGAATCTAGGGGTGAAGTACTGAGAGGGGCTTTAAAGAGTCGGGTGCAGGAGTGTAGCCCTGCAACACACCAATAAACAGGGCTTATGAGGGAAGTTAATTTCTCAACTAGCAAGTGGTCATTTCTCATTTTATTTTTGTAAATACTGAAGGCACACACACATACTCCAAAAAACTCCCCATGCTCTTGTGTGGCTGAAGCCATCTCTGAGTTCAAGCCCTGCATGTGAACTGTGTTCGGAAAAATTCCACCGCTTGCCTTGGCACGGATAGTATTTGTCCCGTTCCCTTTGCTGTCTGTATCCTATAGGTTTCTGATATGGACATGGCCAGTGCAGCACTCTTTATGACAGCAGGGCCAACAGGCCCGTCCAGTATGACCTATTTCAAATGGGCTGAGTAAAGCTGTACAAATATTACTATGAAACACGAGGAGACAGTAGCGCTGTTGGCCTGGGTGGAGCTTGTGTCTGTATTTTCTACTTGTATTGCATTTTACATAGATTACATTAGAAACATTTTTTAAAAATCTTTCTATAGTCACCACTACCAGTAAACTCGCAGTAATCGCTTAACAACTGGTTTCAGTTTTATGCTACACTTCATAGTTAAATTTACGGTATTTATTAGATGTCCCTTATCTGACTTACAATCAGTAGTTACAGGGACAGTCCCCATGGAGACACTCAGGGTTAGAAGACCCAGGTTCAAATCCCACTTACTACCTCTGGATAAGGGTGTCTGATAAATGCTGTAAGTGTAAATGTCTTCTGGTTCATAGGAGAGTGTGTTACCCACTAGGCTACTACCATATTAAGTGCATGTGTCAACTTTGAATTATGCAGTGGTTTTTTAAAAATTGTCTAAATATTTTTTTTGGGTGAGAGTGATAGAATGTACAAATTACTTTTTTAAATGGTAGAAATAACTTTTTATTTTCACAAACATTTATCATTTATTAATTTGAATTTGACATACTCATCTAAAAAGATGAATGAATTAATGAGCTCATGGTCATAGTTCAATCAGTCTTTTAATTTTGAATATGGAACAACGAAAAAATTTAATCGAGTTTATATTGATCATAATAAATGCAAAATTAACCAGTGAATTTTCCATCTTGTTTGCTTAGATAATTGCTTCATTGTGCCCCAAGGGATATGCTGAAAATGGTCAACGTTAAATGCAAAAAGAAGACATTTCACACCTGAGACTCTCTCTCCAAACTTCACTACTAGGTAACAGGACCTTGTAGTGCTCTAAAGTAAAAGGTTGTCTTTGTTTCCTCTTAAGCAAGCACCAGAGTGAATGGCACAACCTGTGAAAATGGCAGCTCCACTGTTGCAGTGTCACCGCTGCCCTCGGCCTGCACATGCCACCTGGGCACCAGTCACAGCAAGAGGCCAGACAGCAAAATAAAGAGGCAGCAAATGAACAGCTGCAGGGCCACCCGTTTTGTTCTCGTCTGGTAAAAGGCTGCCTACTTGTGTTCCACGGCACTGAAGCACGATCTGCACCTGGAAGAAACTCAGCTCCTCATCCTCGGAGCTCTGTCTGACGTACCTCCTGCTTCCTCCTTGGCTCTCATTTGATAAATGTGTACTTGTCCGCACAGCGGCATCTCTGCACCACCAGCGCCCACCTCCAACTTGCAGTGAAAAATGTTCAAGAACATCAGCAGGGGAATTATGTAGGTCCATCTATCACAGACTCCAACTATGAAAATCTTCAAACTATTTACGTCCTTCAAATCCACAGGATCGTACTTCTCAGACTGGACCACAGAGAACACTGACTTCATTTTCCCCTGGGTAATGAAACACATAGTATCTTGCTTCTCAGTGCAAGAAAAGATTTTTGAAATTTTGTTTCTGGTTAAGGAGGTTACGTTAATCAGGGTAGTTACACATGTAATATATCTGCATAATTATTTTCCTCGGCTGGTAATAAAAACATGCTGTGCTTGTTGAGGGAGGTGAGTATAAAACAAATGAAAACCATGACTAAGAAAATCCATTCGACGTGACGCACGAAGCAGAGATGGCAGAGATGGAGAGAGGGGGAGAGTGGGGTAGGGAGGGGGGAAAAAAAAAAAAGAGAGAGAGAGAGAGAGAGAGAGAGAGAGAGAGAGAGAGAGAAGAAAACAGAGGAGCAGTTGTATAGGGTGGGCTCACACTTACCCCCACCGAGAAGCTCCATGACCAACCAGAGTTCATCCTTCACTACGAATGAGGTGTAATATGAGACAATGTTGGGGTGGTGGCACTGGCTCATGGCCTGAATCTCTTTCTGTCGAAAGAAGGGGGAAGCAAGAAAAAAAGCAAGAAAATCAGGCACTTGTACCACATGCATCTCCTGAAAATCTATTAAACTCTATTGCAATACGTCACTTTATGATCATATGTTCGTAAATGTCTGTACTTCTAATAGTATCATGTTATACCTGCACTTTATATACCCACCAATGTTATCTAGCTCAAGTATATATGTGTATGAGTGGGGGTTTATTTAAATGTACACTATTTAAATAATTGGAAGAATTTTCAGCTCAATTGTTCAATGTCAGTTAAACAATCCAATTTGTTATCTATTCACAACTGAATACTTCATTTTATATTTAAAATGCAGATTAAAACCAGGTCTTAATGAGTCTGAGTCTAGGTATCCTCTTCAGCAATGTGATTAAAGTATCATGGTATAACTTTTGGAGAGATCAGATTATTTTAAAGGCCCCCTATTATTTAACATTAATACGAGTTCCTTAGCCGGTCTATGGTCCTGCAGTGGCTAGAAATGCAATAGGTATAAAGAGTGCTTGGGCCATTCTGCTTCACCATTCAGATAGCAGCAGCTCAGACGGTCTGATCCGGAATTTGTCCCCTTACAAATGTTTAGTTCAGTTTAACTAGTGGGTTAATTTAATTTCTTCCTGGAACAACTTCCTGTCTTCACCAAACATTGTGGTTGGTGAATGGTGTTGACGATGTAATTTCCACCAATGCCCGCTCACTTCTACAGGCTAATCTCCTCCTTGTCCCACCTCTCCTCCTCATTAGCATTTAAAGCTACAGATACCAAAATGGCACGTCGTGGGGAAATCTCATTGTGGGACTGGTTAAAGAGGCTGCAATTCTACACCAAGGCTGAATTTCTGAAAGAGACTTCATATACAGTATTAGGGGACTATAAGACCTATAAATAAATAAAAAATAATAATAAAAAAAACATTTTCATAATAGGAGACCTTTAATAACCAATAAACCCCAGCCACACTTTCAGTCAGTGCATTTCCTTTGTTAATGATAGCTTGAAAATTCAAAGCCCTCTGAGACAGTCAAGCCTGCTGAAGGTCATTAAGGCCAACAGGGGGACTGATTCATTGCAGTACAAGTACACCAGGCTCATCAGATGCTAAAATGGTGCACTTCAATACTTGTGGAATTTTTGGTATTCCTGGTGCAGGGCTGGCCACCCCTGAGCCAACAAGAAGGCGGTGTTTACATTCTACAGGTGGCGAAGCCATATTTTCATCTCACTGACAGGTTTACATATCTGGGACGGTACAGGAAGGTGCAGGAAATAAACATAAACTTAGATTGGCCTTCATCACCAAGACCTGGTGTTGTTCCAAATCCCCAGATGACAGGCAATTTTCACTGCTGAGCAAAAATAGTGGATGACAGCAATGCTTAAAAGTACAAATTTTAATTGTTTGTCCATTTCATGTAGGATCTTCTTTGAACCCCAAAATACTGCTCTTGCACTGAAATGCTGAAACTCCCATGCAGCGATCAATTTGCTGCTTCAAATAACATCCATGCAGCTATAATAAACATAAAATGCATAATTACATTATTGATCAAAGGCCATTGTGTAATTAATCGGAAAAAAGAAACACAGTTTGCATTATGAGGGCTCCACTGAGTCATCAGCTATCGAACCAGGCACTATATAGCGGGTTGCACTTCAGCTGGCCAAAGAGATACGCAAGAAAGTGTGATTACACAAATCCGATGCTTATTTCACAGCTAAATAAAAACAGCTGCAGCTATAAAGGCACCTGGCAGTAAGATGTGTAGTGGCGAGCTGTTTCAATCTATAACGCTTGAAAACAAGAGCAATGATTAAACAGCCTCATGTCAATGTCACACATGCAAGAGTAGCGCACTCAGTGTTGACAGAAACGTCATTGAAACGTCAAAACTATCCCAAAAACCTCTGATAAGTACATCTGCTACAAGAAGTTAAATAATACTTTCTCAATACCATACAGATTTTTTCCTCACTATATCAGATTCACACCCAACCTGGCAACAAGGAGCAGACGATCTTGCTCATAACACTTGTTCACGGCACAATCTGCTACCAAACCGAACATTCAGAAAGATTACCAGCATGTTTATTCAAGATTTCTGATTTGCAAACTGCTGAAACGTACATCTGAAAACATATGCAATGTGCTACATCTTGAACAACAGGTGATTTACTGAACCCTGTGCTTCTCTATGGACTATCATCTTCAACAACAGGGCTCGAGATTGCAACCTAATTTCTCAATAATGAGACAAAAAAAAAATCTCAGGTCTCACTGGGACGACCAGCCATTCGGGAAAAAAATGTCTGTAACTCTGAAAGGCCATATTGTATTCTAACCAACCAAAGGTAATGAATGGCGTTGCCCACTTCTGATTGGCCATGGATAGCCCTGTACGTCTGAAATTGTGCGTGCTGCAGGCAGACATGGAGGTGAGTAGCCTGGACCAGTCAGATAGAGTGGATGTAGCCACGGATTCGAGCTTTAATTGGGTCATAGAAGTTAGAACTGGGCTCAACAAGTAGAGTTTTTAAAGGCTTGAACACAACGTTATTGTGGCACCGGATGTTGGCCAACGTGACTGTACCAACATGATTCACGAGCGTTATGGGTCATTTTAACATAATTTTCCACGGTCAAAGTTTTTTCCTGTGCAGCAAAAACATTGCCTCCATTTCACTGCCTCAGCATCCATTTCAGCACTAATCGAGATGACACATGACATTTACCACACATGATAGAAATTAAACGCTGAAATAAAAAAAAACCCAGTGCATCTATAAAACACTTTACATGCAGCAATAAACGTACTGGCCCAGTGTCCCCTCTCCCCGCTGCCTTTCAGCAACAGGCAGCAGCAAACTGTTCATCAAGCCGAGATGACAATCAAGTTCATGCACTTAAAGCACTTTTAATTTTTTTTTTTTTCGTTTTATTTAGTTCATTTTGTTTTAATTTCAGCTCAGTGAAGCACTTTAAGCACAAACACATTTTCTTGTAAAATTGTGCTTTATGGTAACCAGATTGTTAATCATTTACAAGTCAATGTTGCCTATATGCACAACGACTTAAAAAGAAATAAACCTGACACCTGTAAAGCTGCAGTGTTAAATATGGTGCGCCGAAGTTAGATGCACCAGTGCAAAAAGCTATTCTGGAGCACTGTACACTGTAACGCTTTTTTATGTGACATGTCGACACATCCCACACAATAGGGTCTCCTCCTTTTCACCACAGGAAACCCCTGGAGGTGAAATGGGCTCAGTGAGAGTAATCACCGTCATTGTGCTTTCTCTATAAAACTGCTTTTTTCGACATGTCTCTACACTCCATATGTTCCCTGACAACTTCAAACTAGCTGAAAAGTTAGTAAGTAAAAGTATTTTTTTTTCTAAATGCAACTAAACAATAAGAAGCTTTAGAGACAGGGGGTCTATGCAGATTCCTGCCCTTCAGTGCCAGAGCTGGGTTAACAATTCAATCGCTTCCAGTCTGTTGGCCAGACTGTCTCCACACAGGCAATCCCACGCTCCTCTCCAGATATGGGGGCAAAGGGAAATATCAATGGCACAAGCCCCCCCACAGGCTCTGTCGTCCATATCCTTTCACAGAAGTGGCGGCTCATCCCTGCCTGCACATCCAATGAAGGAGTCAACAGCACGTTCACCACCCAGTGCCACACCACTCCCTCCACTTCCAGCAAACAATAACCATGACATTCCGGATCACTGTAGTCCTATTGTGTCACTATATACAAATCTTCTGATTTTTTCCCATTCGAATTAGTGGTACTGCCACTTAGAAAACCACAGACACACACAGCAATGCTGGAATCCTGCCTGCCGGGCAGCTGTGGGCATCATGATGACCTCATCCTGACACACGCGTCCATGGCAGCTGCTGACCCTACATCCCAGTCCATCACACTCGACCCTCTGTTCACCCAGTCAGGACCACAAGCTCCCATTTCATCACCCTGGCATTCCAATCACATCAAACACTTGCCTGATGCCTAGGGATGCCAGGGTGGAAGAAATTTTCGATTAATCATTTGCTCAAAGACACGGGTGCCCAGGGTTAAAAGGATTGAGCTGGTATCAAATTCATCTTTTGCCGTTCACTGAAGAATAAACCGTCTGGTGAAATGCAGAGATGGGATTTACGTATTGAATAACAAATCTTTGCTGAGCTACATGATACATGAGTTGATGAGAAGAAATCACTGCTAAGAAACAAGTGTAATGCATTTATAATGGGAGTCGCACTCGGATCCAACAAAGAGTTTAGTTCTAGTAATCTGTTCAGTTACTGTTATTTGTTGCTAACTCATCACTAATTCACTCTTCTCTTTTCTTTATCTTTCACCATCCCCTCCACTGTGGATTTACTGTTAATCCTGCCTGGGGAGTTTGCTGGGGAGTGATCATGTGACATTGCTGACCTTCATGGACTGTCCTGCTTGACCCTCTGCTGACCCCATCCAATAGTCACCTGCTGGGACCAACACACTACCTTGATGCTACTTCACTGTAATCTGCAATAACCTTCACATACAATAATTTTCTGCATGTTTAATTTAAAGGTCCCCTGACATTAACATTTTTCTTTCATATAGGTCTTAGTGATCGCCTTCTAGTCCATCACAAACTACAGGACAAAACCTCTGTCTGTGAAAGTGACCCCTCACTAGTGGATGCGTTGAATGACTATGCACGATTCAACATACAGTGTGACTGCGAGGAAATGCAACCCTCCTCCCAGTGATCAGGTGCTGTGTCTAACCACTGAACATCGATGGCTCTTGATTGAGATTGTCAAGAAAAGTTCCTCTGAGTTCATCTAGAGGAGAACCTGTCCAATTATTCTGTCGATTTTTTTTTATTAATCATAGAATCGGATAAAAAAAAAAAAAAAAAAACAAGAAAAGCATTAATTTCCAACCCTTTATTCAAAAACAGAACCAAAATCTTTAGAAAGTGCACAAACATGTTGCTCCTTGACCTGTTATAATAATAATAAAATAAAAATTGACTAACACAAATAACATACACATGTATGCTTTACATCTGCCAAATATAGACTTTTTTAAAAAAATAAAGTGCCACCTGAGCTGCCAGAACGATAAATAATTTATAAAAAAAATAAAGAACAATACAAATCAGAAAATTTCACAGGATTTGTTTGAATGTCAGAACTTGTTCTCTACACTACACTGCAGATGCACACACTCACAAACTCTCACACTGACACACACTGCAAAAAATGCTTTTCTAACTTAGTACTTTTGTCCTGATTTGGACTGAAAAAAATCTTAAATCAAGATACATTTACTAGACACATGAAATAGCATAAGAAATGATGTCTTGTTTTCTGATAAAACATCTCAAAATTAAGTGATTGTTTAAAAAAAGCTAAATTATCTGCCAATGGGGTCAGAAAACTAATCTTAATCTCAAACAGAAGTTTTAAGCATCACTTAATTTTCTCATGCCATTTTTCTTGTCTAGTAATCTTGATTTAAGATTTTTTAGATATTTGGACTGGAAACGAGACAAAATTACTAGGTAAGAAAAGCTTTTTTGCAGTGTAGCTAGACATGACAACAGATAGAGAATTTAATGGTCCAAAAAAGGCTAGTGAATAAAAACATGTCTTTAGTCTTTTAATGCAAAGTAAGTATAGCACCCCTGCTTTACTACTGTTATTAACGAGCTAACGCTAACTTGTCATGCTTGTCAAGCTGGATGACTGGTAAACATTTACATTTACAGCATTTATCAGATGCCCTTATCCAGAGCGACAATCAGTAGTTACAGGGACAGTCCCCCTGGAGCAACTTAGGGTTAAGTGTCTTGCTCAGGGACACAATACGCGAGTCGTCCACACGGAGACGCAGAGAACAGTCCGAACGCTGTTTCATCCCCCCTCCACACCTGTAGGTGGCGCTGTAAGTCCCCGTCTAGTTCTCCTCCGAGGTGAGTTAAACACCAGCACCAGGGACATTACGTTCCTCACTTAAAAATGAAACAAAAGGAGGATTCTGTAGTGACTTACCCTGCTGCTGAACTCCCTTCTTCCTCCTCACCTCCTCGACTGGGGTGGTAGTAGCCTAGTGGGTAACACACTCGCCTATGAACCAGAAGACCCAGGTTCAAATCCCACTTACTACCATTGTGTCCCTGAGCAAGACACTTAACCCCAAGTTGCTCCAGGGGGGACTGTCCCTGTAACTACTGATTGTAAGTCGCTCTGGATAAGGGCGTCTGATAAATGCTGTAAATGTAAAATGTAAATGTCAAACACTCCAACATGTTTGCGTTTCAGGTGCTGGATCATTGCTGTGGTGCTCCCGTGCCGTGCCATGTGGCTTTTGTATATTTTCGCGCAGATTTCTCTGCCTCCGCCATGTATCTGTCCTCTACCTCCGCTTGTTTTTTTTTGTTTTTTTTCTAGTATCTGTGCGCGAGAGAGACAGAGTGTGTTCACTCCGCTCCGCGCTCAAATAAAGTTTTTTTAAATAATCAAACGTCTCCGCATCGCGCGACATAACGAATCGATTAGGAAATTCGTCGCCAACTCTTTTAGTAATCAATTTTTATCAATTCAATAGATTCGTTGTTGCAGCCCTAATTCTGACCAGCTGCATCACTGTCTGGTTTGGAAACTGCACCGCATTGGACCACAAATACATCCAGTGAGGATACTTAGGACAGCTGAGAAGATCATTGGAGCCTTTTTTACCTCCATAATGGACAGTTACAAGGAACGCTGCATCCTGAAAGCAACCAGCATTGTGAAGGACTCTACACACCCCTCACATGCAGTCCTTACCCTCCTACCATCCGGGAAAAAGGTACCGAAGCATTCGGGTTTAATTTAATTGACATTTATGGCATTTATCATAAGACGTCCACGTCCAGAGCGACTTGCAATCAGTAGTTACAGGGACAGTCCCCCTCAGGGTTAAGGGTCTTGGTTCAGGAACACAGTGGTAGTAAGTGGGATTTCAACCTGTGACTTTGTGGTCTTCTGGTTCACTGGGCTACTACCACCTGAAACAATTCATATGTTGCATATGGAATAGAATTTTCTCCCTAGTTTGTATGTTAATGTTTAATGTGCCCCACAAGGCTACTTTTGCTCTTCCTTTGTCAGCACAAAATGTGATCTAATTTGGCAGGTGGAAAACCAACTAAATGAACAGTGATGGATCAGGAAATGTTAATCCTTTAAGCCTGGATTCAGTAAGCTACCGAGCAGAGTACGTCCAGAGGAAACCAGACCCTTGTACTTTTCCATGTGACTAGCAACTCTATCCAAGAAATCTCAGTGCCCGTTGAAATTAAAGGGACTTGGCTCGGTTCAGGCCGGGGACAGATTGGCATACGTCGTAATTCTTCCCAATAACAGCACTGCTGGGGCTAATATTAGATCCAAAGTCTCTTCCTCGGTAATAACCCACGCCTTAAGCAAGGCAGTCTTTGGACGTCCCGCTGCTCCCTCCGCCGGCCCATGAATCATGGATGTGAGTTCCGCTCCTTTCCCAGAGCATGACTGCGCAATGAAATCAAGCCGTCTGGTCTCAAGGGATCAAAGAGTCCCTTCTAATCTCAGTTAATTTACTGCATTCAGGGATGATGAGAAGAGTGGGACCATACAAATCATTAAAGGATGTGATCCATACAAAATACCGAAGAGCTTGTTCTGCATGGCTGGATTATAGAGCCATGCAAACCAGATAACTGCCAATTATACTAACTGATCCTGGAAACATTTAAACTACTTAAGCTCTAGGATCTAGGACATTTATATTCTCAGAACAGTTCTTGCACTACAAATTCCACTGATCCAAAGAACATTTTTGATCTTGAGTTTGGAAAAGCAAATGTACATTTCTCAAATCAGGTGGAAATTTTGTATCAGAATTGACAACTTAAGCGTCCATACCAGGAGCTCCTCCATGCTGGTCTGACATTTTTCCAGGTTGATCCTTTTGATGGCCACTTTCTGCTTCTTGGGTGCACAGTAGGCTGCTTGGACCACCGCCGTGGCACCGCTCCCTGAAACAAAGACAAAGTCAAACATCTACAATGCAATGCATTCGACAGGTACAACCATGAAATAAATGCTTCTTCTGTCCTGTCAACGCTATGTTGACCCCCGTGTCCATTCTGTATTCAGGAGAGATTTACATCTGATTCAGAGGTCTCATGGACAGTAGCACAAATCGTCCATTTCATGCTGGCTGTTAATCACTAATTAATGGCTACCAAATCTCAGGCCAATCATGGGCAGCAATGGATGGAGAAACACCCGATGGGTGTGGCAGGGATGTGGCATCATGCACTGTCATGTTCAAAGAAACCTTGCACAGTGCAAAAGGAACTTCATAGCTCAGTGGCAAGAGCGCTGGTTTCACAAACCAGGGGTTGTGAGTTGTATCCTCCCTGCAGCATCAATAGTCATGGCCAAAGGTTTGGGGCAGTGGTAGCCTAGCGGGCCTGTAATCAGAAGCCGCCAATGTGCCACTGAGGTGCCACTGAGCACACTGCTCCCCGGACATCTTTCATGGTTGCGCACTGCTCACCAGGGGTGATGGGTTAAAAGCAGAGGACACATTTCACTATGTTCACTGTGTGCTGTGCTGTATTGTTTCACAATGACAAAAAAGAAAAAGAGGTGCATCACTCACTCTGTCATTATTACAAGGTCATTTCATCACTAAAGCACTACAGCAACTTAAAATGAACGGCATGCTTCTGTTTTCCTTATTTGATCGGCTTTCTAGGCTGATATGAACAAAGCCCTCATTGTTTTTCTACATTGATTGAGCCTCAAGGATAATGTGAATTTATTAAAAAAGGATGGAAAAAGGAAAGAAAGAAAAAACAGCAGTTCTCCACTTTAATTAAAAGCTGGAGGTCTCCAGAGGCATGATGACGTTTGGACCAGAGGCAAATTACAGAAGGAAAGCACGAACGGAAATACCATTTATTATTATACTTTTAAAAATCTTTAATAGTTGTTTGTATCCTATAGACTAATGATCCACAACATTAAAACCACTGGCGGGTGAAGTGAAAAGGTTCTTCATGCATGTTAAAATGTTTCCCATAAGCGTGTGGACATAATCCCGTTGGAATGAGGAATATTTGACTTCTGCGTCCGAGCATCTTCAAAACCCCTGGCCTTACATGTACTGGTGAATATGAACCAAAAATGGTCCAAGAAAGGAGAGCAGATGAATGCCCAAGGCCTACTGGTGCGCTGGGGAATGCAGACTAGTCCAAATCCCACAGAAGAGCTACTGTACCACAAACAGTTACAATTAAGCGCCCATGGCGTTTCCTTGGCCTTCAAATTCTCTCAGACCTCAAACCGAAAACGGGAAAAACTCATTTCCATAAGCTTGCACTGTTTCTAGTTCGCGCCGATAGACGTGCTCCAGAACAACTGCAGCTCACAGGTGACCTGCCTCATTCGCTCCTGCAGCTAGAGACCATGTCCGTAATAAAATGCAAAACACTCGACACCAGAGGGAGTAAAGGTAGATGCCTGGGAGCAAAAAAAATCTGGCAAATATTTAAATCATCTCAGCACCCGACAGTGCACATTTCTGGAGATCAATCCAGCCCATCTCACTACAGCAAACTTGCACACTTGGTTTGAGAGAGAGAGACAGAGAGATATATATGAGAGAGAGAGAGAGAGAGAGCCTTGCGCATGAGTCAATGTTCAAAAAAGTGAACATTCAGACCTCTGGTGGAGCGTGACACAGCTTAACCTGCGATCATGTGGGCAGCTTGTGTTTCACTTACAACAAAAGCCATTCTAGCTGAGAGCAGGAAAACCTCACAGTTCAGCCCATGGAAGCAAATCTAAAAGATGCTAAAGTTGAAACAAGTACACACGATGGGGTAGAAAAGTATGAGTGAAGCTAAACATGTTATATGAGAAGCTTTTTTTATGTATACATGGGTGTTAATTCAATTATTTAATGGCAGGTTTGGGATCTCCCATGTTTTAAAACTACAGTTAATCATGTGGTATGTTAGTGCGGATTACGAATAAAAAAATAATAATAATAATGTTGACAAAAAAGGTACAGAGAACCACTGTCATAAGCAACACACACAGCATTCCGTTCTCCTCCTGAAGGTCATGTTGAGCAGATGTTTGCAAAGTAAAGGGTAAGTGCAATGATTCACATGAACTACACCATGGCTCAGAAACTAGCTCACATTCCCCCATCACCTGGTGCAAATTCCTCCGGACCATGTGATCACCTCTGCGGGTTGGATGATGAAACTGTAAATCAGTGCATGTTGACGAATGTGAGTTTCATGACTACCTGTCATGACATCCCTCCAAGCCGATCCCTTCTGTTTGAAGCCTCTCATTAGAGTGGCTAAATCAGGTCTTGCAGGGTGAATGGAGAGGTGGTGTCACTAGGGCGTGGCGTCCAGCGCTAAAGCCTCTGGTATTTTAAACCCAGCCCCGGATCCGGCAGTGAGATGACATTAGAATACATGACGAACGTGGTCTCTGACATATAATTGCAGGGGATGCAAGGAAACCAACGGCCCTCCATTAAGATCAGTTCGGAGTCTGTAATCATGCAGCTGATTGGGGACAAGTACGGAACCTGCCACAGATTGCACCCCAGTAAAACCATGGATCTACCCCCCCAGAAAGCACCATCTCAATCTTCAACCATCTTCATTCTGCAGCATGTACAAAGAAAAACGTATTTGTACCATTGCATATTTTTGAAATTTAAAAAAAATTTCACTCATAATTCTTCAAGTGAAAGTGAAGTGATTGTCATTATGATGCACAGCATCATAATGACACAGTGAAATGTGTCCTCTGACACAGTGAAATGTGTCCTCTGCTTTTAACCATCACCCTTGGTGAGCAGTGGGCAGCCATGACAGGCGCCCGGGAAGCAGTGTGTGGGGACGGTGCTTTGCTCAGTGGCACCTTGGCGGATGGGGATTCAAACAGCCAACCTTCCGATCACGGGTCTGCTTCTTTACCCGCTAGGCCACCACCGCCCCAGAGTGTGTTTACCTGATTAATACAGTGCATGTTAGAGTATTATTACTAAATCTAAAGTATTACATAGCGTTACGCATGATGTGTGTTGTAACTATGGGTTCATTTAATCAATGCTGATTTGTTGGTACCAAAATCCTGCAATGCCGCATGTATAGGAAAAGAGTGCAGATGCAGAATAAAGCCAATTGCGGACCAGTGATAGCTGTGTTGAAAATGTTGTTTGAAAGTTGCGCATCAGTGCTGGGAGAAGATGAATTATGATTTAGCAGCATAAAAGGTTACATTAGCAAACTTTATTCACGGCTTTTTCCTGGCACAACGCTGCTTTTGATCCCGCACTGGAAATACGCTCACAATGGAGCCGAGTGCCACAAGAAAACATCCATAAATTTCAGAATTTTATTAACGGGCCAGTTACTCAAGTGGCGATATATTTCCGAAGCAGGAATGACCGCGCACACACACAGGGTCACCAAGCATGATCTAATCTGATGTAATGCTACTAAACAAATCCAGAGCCTGGGTACGATTACAGGCGAAATACCATACATTTCACGGCATGGAGGAAATTAGTAGAAACCAGATAGCGAGCAACGTGACCTTGCGTAATTTAATTCATGCTTGTCCTTG
Source organism: Denticeps clupeoides (assembly GCF_900700375.1). Classification (NCBI taxonomy): domain Eukaryota; kingdom Metazoa; phylum Chordata; class Actinopteri; order Clupeiformes; family Denticipitidae; genus Denticeps; species Denticeps clupeoides. Next base: position 26,740,093 of record NC_041708.1, on the reverse strand, counting down.
TTTTCCAGTCGCGAAACAAAATTCTGTCTTACGCAACACCACACACAGTGCGTAACACCAAGCTACATACTCAAGCATGCGCAAATATGTGTAAAACTGTAACATGGGTGATGAAAATTGGTTTATAACACTGTGCAATCAAAGACAGGCAGGTCATTTTATGAGACGTTTAAATGCAAGGAAACCGGACAATGCTTACATAGGATCTGAACAAAATGTTCCACCCGTTAATGGACCCATCGGACGCCGCTGTGCGTTTCCTGCTCTCGTCAGGGCCCTTTTATTGCATTACCTCAGCATGCCTCACACACATTCCACGCATTATTCCAAGGCACAATGAGAAATGTCACACTTGGCTCCAAATCGCACCAGCTGTCCTGATGGCATCATTTTTGTCTCTTGTGTCTACTTTTGGCTGCTCCTACTAGGCCTTTACCTCTTACCTGGCAGCTCCACGCTCTCCCAACATTCTCAGCGTCTCTCCTCTGAACTTATGAATGTGAAGTGTCATTTTTTATTTTTTTTTTTTTTAAACCATGCTCAGTGGCACCTTGGTGGTTCGGGATTTGAACCAGCAACCTTCTGATTACGGGGCCACTTCCTTAGCTAGGCCACGACTTCCCCACATGGGTCCAAACCAAGGCTCTCCAAATCGCCCAACATAACTGTTCCTCTAATGCACTCGTTCATAATCCCTCGTGTGCATATGGTTTTTAAAAAATGATTTCTGTAAAAACTTAAATGGAGACTTTTTTTTTAATCAATGAACCATCCACAACCTTTACTTAAGAGCTAAAATAATGTTTAGATTTAAACTAATGTTCTTCCCACTTGTTCGTTGATTCACTGAAGCATTCACTGAAAAGATGAATGTGAATAGATACCCATCACAGTTCGATGTTTCCATCCGTGCCCGCAGAGAGTGGCCCTCCGCTACTTTCCCCAGCTCGGGATGCATCCAATTAGATCCAGACCTTGCCGAGGTGGAAAGAGCAGGCGGGACTTGAGTAACAACAAGATCTCTACTCCCCCGAGAAGAAGCAATAGCTCTGCTGGAGATGCGTCATTCGCCACTTCCAGCGGACAACCTCAGAAAACTGCTGAGTGTCTGGGAATGTCTTGTGGACTGTGAGGCTTCAGCCCACATATGATGATAATCAGAGAAGAAAGAGGCAATTAACAGGGGTTTTCCTAGAAAATGAGTCTGCCGCCAATTCAAACCAGTGTCCAAATGTTATGCTTTCAAGCTTGAAAAGATCAATTTTGGAGAAAACCCTACATTCAGCAGACCAATTATAAAACGTCCAATGGTCTCTCACAGAGAAACTTGGCAACGTTCACCATGAATAAGCCAGTTCACATACAACGCTCTCTTCTCCTTGCCCTCAGCCTGGGGGCGTAGATTTCGTAATACTAATGCCAAGGGTCATATGGCAAGACGTGGCAACTCAAACCCCTCAATGGAAACCGGAGGGTCTGCTGTGTCCGAGCGGCCGTCGGTGAATGCAGACGCAGTTCTTAATCCACGTTAGGACACCCAAAGTTGCCTGATCGTGAGCGGATTGTGAACTGACCGGACTGTGGCGACAGCGAGGCGTAAATTTAGTTGATCAGCGCGATGCTAAACGTGGCCGCACTAGGCTGCCTATTCAATTTAAACCCATAGCAAATAATTAAGCGTATGGATTATATTTATTTGAACCCCCCCACATTTATACTAAGCCGCACAGCTAATGAGTCGTGTTTTACAAGGCATGTTTATTTCGTTACACATCAAATTGGCTCATTGATTAATAACATTCTAACTAGGCTTTTTTTTTTTTTTTAAATAGGGGAGGCGGAGGAAATGTAGAGTACACGATTTAAAGCTCATACCTATAAATCCCCGGCATAAATTTAGCAAGAAAGTGAGGTTCAGCGCCAAGCCAATTAATTTCCCAGCGCGTGGGGCGGCCCCGGCCTGGCTATTAAATTAGCCCCCACGTCCTCATGCCGCGACACGTCAGTGGCCGGGGCCGGCACAGAAAGAGCTTTATCTGGGCGTGCACGCTAGAGAAGAGGCACCTTATCTAGATGAGCCTCTGCCGACTGATTTCCCTGGAAACCTAGGAGGGCTGTGTTCACTGAACAAACGGCTTTCACCAACGCACAAACACGTGTCTGAGTGCGTGCGGTGAAACTGGAGAAATTGCAGGAGTCGCTGCAGTGTTACGTACCCAACATTTACTCAAACATTTATTTATGCATTCAAACACACACACAATTTCATATACTGCCAACGGCTGGCAAGTGGATGGTTTAAAAAAAAAAAAAAAAGTATTTTTATGGAGGGGATGGGGTGCTGTGTTCCTCAATGTGTGTGTGTGTGTGTGTGTGTGTGTGTGTGTGTGTGTTGGCAGGGAGACCCAGCAGCCGCCAGTGGACTGACAGGTTTCACTGGGCTCCTCCCTCCTCAGCACTTTTCACCCCAAACGTCCGACTGCAACCCACCTCGTCGACTTGGAACGTCCTGCTGACCACCCCTTAAAATCGAACACATGTGGCGAAAACAAATAAATACGTCCCAACGTAGGCCCGATAAGTGACAGCTTATCGTAACTATGGTCCGGAGGAGCTCTGTCAACATTTCCCAAGCCAAGGTGAACTGCAGTCACGTGACATCAGATATGGTAGCGAGTATTGCCCCAGTGCCCCATGTCCTATATGATATTGTAAAAGCACAAGCCTCCTTCTGCATTTCAAATAAGGAATCCCAACATTATAACATTATAAAATGGATGCATTTTAGTCAACCGAGAGCAAACATTACTTGGAACCCCATGAACCATATGAAAACATGACAAAACAGCATTACCGTCGTTATATTTTATGCACTAAAAGCTGGCCTGAGCTGATCACTTTCTCTCATGAGGAAATGGATACAAGACCACGTCAGCAAAACCCACGTCTGTAGCCGTGACGTGGCGCCGGTGAGGTCGTGACGCACCGGACCAGTGCCATTCATAACAAGAACGCCCGTAATGAAGGCCTCGTCGCTCTATGACGCGCCAGGAAACAACGCGATCAGATTCTTGAACTCCGAGGTCAGCTTGGTATGCGTGTCTAATTTACATTAGGCCCCGAGCCAGGAACAAAGCCTGCTTGGTGTCATTATCCGGCTGAAAGGCGGACAGATTTCACTGCTGCAAATCATGAAAATTAAGACAATTAAATGGAATTGAAATTCACCACACCCCCAGCTTTGATAAAAATGTACTTTTTTTTCTTGAATTTTATGTAGTTTGGAAAAGAAGCATCCATTTTCAACAATTACTTGAAAAAAAATGCTTTTTTATGGTTTTGGTTTAAAGGCCGACGAAAAAAGGGAACCCATTTCATGTCAACTAATGGTGACAGAGATTAGCAGTAATAATCTATAACTAAACAGATGGCAAAATGGCCCTCAATAATATCATTTAGAATCTTCTGCTTCACAGTGAGAGACTCCACAAAACCCAAACGCATCAAAACTTCCTAATAACAATACAGTAAACAGTCGGATATGGTCATCTGACAGTAAACAATGCAGGTTATGAGCAATGATCATGTTGCACATTTTTTTCCTGGGTGTGAAAGTTAAGAGAAGTGTATAGGACGCAGAACGTCTCTCTCTTTTTGTTTGTAATAACTGGAACTGTGTTGGTTGCAATGTAGGTCGGTAAGAAAAAAGGAGAGAGAGAGATCGTTCTTTTCGGTGTTGATTAAATGTCAACCTTGCTGTGCTGAGGCCGAGAAATTATGTTATGAGCCTCCTGAACGTGAACTGAGGCACAAGCAGCACCGCGAGGGCGTGACACACTCCCCATTAATGCAGCTAGTGCTCACACACACACACACACACACACACACACATCTTATCACTCACACGGGTTGTGTTATCATCAAAACATCCCCTTCGATTCTGTCGACTCGTGAAAGTCACACTGAATGGTTCAATCACATTAAATGCAGTTCAGTCAGAGTGTGTGTGTGTGTGTGTGTGTGTGTGTGTGTGTGTGTGTGGTGACATTTATCTGACAGACCCCCCCTTGTATGAATGAGCCGTGTAGCCCAGTGAACCCCGACAGTGGCGGTAACCCCGACTCACCAATCACCTCCTGGAGCTCGTAATCATCCTTGTTGATGGACCAAGGCTGCGAACTCAGGTCCTCCGACATGACTGGGCAGCTGCTGCAGCGGCCGTGCTTTCGAATTCAAAGACCCGACTACGAAACACACATTTAGCCTCACACCTCCCGATGACTGCAGGGCCCGCCGCCACAAAATGCGACCCTACGAGGTTTCTGCCTTCATTGCCAAAGTTTCTGACGGACGCCGCAGACCCCGCCCCCTCCGTTCGAGGGGGGGCGTTTTGGCGGAAGAAACGATCCGCCATCTTGTGTGTGGAAAATGCGATTCCAACGCTTTTGAAATGACCCTTCTGAGTGAATAAGAACTAATCGCTTGCATAATAAGCCTTTTTTGTTTATTACTGGCTGTGTTATTATTAATGCTGTTGTGAAAGATAACGTTTGCAAATGCATACGTCAATGTAATAATTCTTAACGAGCTCATACAGGAACATTAACAAACTAAAGTTTGTGTTCATGATGCCAAAATGCGAAAAAACTCAAAATTGTTGCCGGTGTGTCAAATACAGAATTCTCCCTTATTTTCCTAAACGCGTACATGTCTCCTTCTGCCCCTCTCAACATGGCGGACGCTGCATCACAGCCCGCACTAATAAAGGTGCTCTGTTCCGCGCTAGCTCCAACTCTCATTGGTCAGAAAATAAATTCTTTTAGTGGCATGTGGTCGAGGCTTCTGTCGTTCCGAGGAGAGCGGAGTGGTTTTAGGTGGATCACTGGCAACTTCCGCCTTTGTCACGATTTAGGGAACGACCGCAGAGATTGGTTGAAGGGTTTGGCCTGTCAAGTGGCTGGCCCCGCCCCTACCTGCTACATGCGGAAGCTGTGCAGACTCTTTCCACATGATGTCTTAATGTTCACGTATGCTTTTTACACGTTTACACAAATGCATGTATTTTTATTTCATTTTAATTCTAACCATATAAGAATATGTATTTTCCAAGAAATATTTATGTCCTTTAGACATTATTGGAAGCAAAGCATCCAGGTTTATTAATACATATTTATGGTTACAGCTTTTTCGTGTGTGCCTGATGAGGACGTCCCTGCCTTACGAGATTATTTCTTGGAGTCTGTTAAAACATTTGCTGCCCCCTAGTGGCGAATTGCGAGTTGCTGTCTAAGTGGAGCTCCATCAACTTATTTCTAGCAGCTCAACCATAAATGTAATTTATTTAATAATAGGGGTGGTGGTAGCCTAGTGGGTAACACACTCGCCAGAAGACCCAGGTTCAAATCCCGCTTACTACCATTGCGTCCCTGAGCAAGACACTTAACCCAGGGGGGACTGTCCCTGTAACTACTGATTGTAAGTCGATCTGGATAAGGGCATCTGATAAATGCCGTAAATGTAAATGTCATAACGTATTTTGACTGATGCATATGCCTTTAAATGATTGTGTGGAATCTGGTCAGGATTTTCCAGCCCTAATGCAACCGGCGTGTGCAATAACAAAGCAATTAAAAAAATAATAGTCAATACAGACTAGCATGCAGATATTGAATCACAATGCAAGTAATTCATCCCTGCTTATACAGAATAGCCTTTAACTGAAAATCACAGATAAATTAAATATAAATTAAAAGAGTTCATTTAATATAGATTCTGTATAAAAATGCTGAAATAAGGCTTGATTTAACAGAATTTTCACATTCTTGAGACAAAAGCAAAATTCTTAACAAAATGTGTTTGAGACAAGTTTGAAGCAATGCAGAAATGATGGCTAAAAATGTCTTAAAGAGTAATAAAGCAATTACATTATGAGAACCTAACATGCAACTGTAACATGCATTAGATATTGACAATGTGGATTCCCCGGTATTGTTGGGTGTGCTCTGGAATAAAAAAAAAAATGAAATGTTTACCTGCCGTATTCAGCGTAACACAGATGCTGGTGCCGTATGTAGATCCTTTTACACCCTACCAAACAAAACTTGCAGATGTATTATCTGCACATTAATTCAAGCATCCAGTCCAATGCAAAGTCCTCCATTGCTTGACGTGCGGATTCAGACAATCAGGGAAATATGACGGCAGATTGAAAAAACAAAGTGACAATACCACAGTAATGCACACCATGGCAGGATTCCCTGTACATACACACTACCGTCCGAATTTAGAAATTGCCTTGTTTTTCCTACAAAATAATAATTTTTTTTTTTAAATGTTTAAAAATGTAATTGAAATAATGATGTAGTCGAACCCACATCTGCTGATGCACTAGATACTGAACAAGTGCAAATCTGGCCCGTTTTATTGCTTCTTTATTCAGTCTGCACTAAACTGACAAGGCTTTTCTACCAACAAACGGAGCTTTTACAGTGACACACTTGCAGTAACGAGGACAGACAGCATGTGTACTGAATGCAGACTCATTCTCTGGGCGCTTATAGCTTCTTTGGGCCTGCGTGTCTAAAGACGGATGCGTGGAAGCCACCCCCCGTTGCATGGTGCAACCGTAACAGTCCGCGGCGAGAGCTCGGTAGATCAGGGCAGGGAGAGCGCTTTGGCCAGTCTGGGCCAGAACCAGGTCTTGCTGAACGGCTTGTTGTACTCGCAGACGGTGAGGAAGCGCAGGATGCTGGGGAATTTCTTCTCCATGGGCTTGTAAACCACGGGAATGAGCCTTTTGCTCCGGGCACCTGCAGCACGTTTCAGAAACCGAGAGTCAGCGAGGCCGAGAGAAATGTGGAAGTCTCCTCACGAGGCGCGGCAGAGAAGCACCGAGCGTGCGGAATCTTACCCGGGGAGAGGCTGAGCGCAAACTTGGTCTGGAAGTCGCAGGCCTCGCTGTCCAGGTAGTCGTCAGAAACCACCACCACCATCCTCTTGCACCTTTGACGCAAGTTAAGAGTTAACGCACATCGGGCTGTTGGCCACTGCCGGGCCGTGCGGGCGGTGCAACTTGCCTCTTTTCGATCAGCTCTGTGGTGATGCTCCACACACACGTGCCTGGGAGAACGTCCCTATCGAACACGCACAGCTTCAGCCTGTGATCTGTCTGCTCCAGCTGCAGGATCATCTCATTGACGAAGTGGAAGTCGCTGTGGCAGTAGCAGATGAAGGCGTCGAACGTCTCAGGGCTTTCGCCTGCGTGCGAGGAAAGTTCACATCTGGCTTGGACAGGATCTGGTTACAGCAAAAGGCAGCAACTCCTTGTCTTTTTGCTTTATTTTAAATACCAACCCCTGGGATCGTCATTGACTGTGATGCTGTGGCACTCCGGGGTCTTAATGGAACTGTGCACCTCTGCCACCTGTATGGGCGAGTCCTGCTTCTTCAAGTGCTCCCTGCAATTTTCTTCTGTGATGAGGAACACACCAATGTCAATAACAGCTACCAGGTGGCTGGTTTATTTATATATATATATATATATATATATATATATATATATATATATATATATATATACACACACACACACACACACACACACACACACATATACACACACACACACACACACACACACACACACATATGTATTAGTGGTGGGCATAGATTAATTTTTTAATCTAGATTAATCTCACTGTAATCTTGGAATTAATCTAGATTAAAATGGCTCATTTGAATTCTGCGTTTAGGTGGTACTTGAGACTGGAAGAACTCCTACAGTAAAACTAATTCCGCTTTGCACAAGGTGCAAACAACATTAGTCTTGTCAAGGTTTCCATTGGGAAGCTTCTTAAAAATAAAATTTCCCTGAAGCAAACCCGGCAGCTTCATAGCTGCATCCATGTTACCACGTCACGTTTGATGTGGTAATTTCACAGTTCGAAGACTCGTTCTCGCCCCCTACAGTGCAATTTGGCTAGGTATACATCCGCGCTAAAATATCAAGGTGAAAGTCATCATAGCTTGCGTAGTATAGACCCAGCTCCCAACCCAAATTAGTGAATAGATTAACGGCGATATTTTTTTTATCGCCCGATAAAAGGCTCACGTTAACGCAGCACGTTAACGCCGATAACGGCCCACCACTAATATATATATACAGTACAGGCCAAAAGTTTGGACCCACCTTCTCATTCAATGTGTTTTCTTTATTTTCATGACCATTTACGTTGGTAGATTCTCACTGAAGGCATCAAAACTATGAATGAACATGTGGAGTTATGTACTTAACAAAAAGTGGAGACCTGGTATCCACAGTCACCGGACCTGAACCCAGTCCAGATGGTTTGGGGTGAGCTGGACCGCAGAGTGAAGGCAAAGGGGCCAACAAGTGCTAAACACCTCTGGGAACTCCTTCAAGACTGTTGGAAAAGCATTTCAGGTGACGACCTCTTGAAGCTCATAGAGAGAATGCCAAGAGTGTGTAAAGCAGTAATCAGAGCAAAGGGCGGCTATTTTGAAGAAACTAGAATATAAAACATGTTTGCAGTTATTTCACCTTTTTTTGTTAAGTACATAACTCCACATGTGTTCATTCATAGTTTTGATGCCTTCAGTGAGAATCTACCAACGTAAATGGTCATGAAAATAAAGAAAACACATTGAATGAGAAGGTGTGTCCAAACTTTTGGTCTGTACTGTATATATATAACAAGGCTGCGTACCGATCAGGTGTTTGAGGTCCGAAATGACGTCGTGCCTCTCCGCGGACTCGATCACTGACAGCAACTTCCCGACGGTGACGTCCGGACACTTCGCCTCCCAGTCGTCCAGGATCCGCGCGGTGGGACTCGGGCAGCCCTTGTAGTTCCTGATCTCCAGGTAGGTGAAGCCCATCAACTCGGCCACGGTCATCCAGTCCGACGCCACCGCGTTAGTCGGGTTCAGGTAGAGGCCGAGCCGCTTCCTCGCCGTCTGGTTTAAAGCCGCCAGCGGGATCGAGCCGAGGTCGAGGGAGTCGCCGCACGCCGACATGTCGCTGGATGTGACCGGGGCCGTCACGGGAACGTGGCCGCGGTGAGGGACATGTTCTGATGGGAAACGGGGAGTGTAGAATGAGGAAATGGCTGGTAAGACGTCACACGGAAGAGGGGGGGTGTAAAATAAACACACTTAATAAAACTTTTTTCTTTACTCAAGTTTGAAGTCGTTGCAGTTTAGACAAAGCGTTTAGGATTTTATTTTAAGATCCCATGTGTTGCGTTGTGGCCAATAAACAGTCCTGTAGTGTGATTTTAAACTGTATTAACACTCGTTCTCGCTCTGTCTGCGACGTAAATCTCGCCTCGTTCTCTCTCTACTCTCGCGATAGCTTAGTGCCATTAACTGTACTACACCATGCCAATTACACGGTGCGCCAATTGCATTCTGCGTGCTGATTGGTCAGTCTGTTGTAGTAAGGCCAGCGTGCCATGGAGGATTTTTTTAAAAAATTTTAATTTCCAAAATAATGAAGACTATGCATAAACAAAGGTAACAATACAAAATAGACCCCTTACACAATCCCACCACAAGCAAGAACTCAAACACAAAAAAGGAGGAGAATAAATTAATACAATTAAAATATAAATAACATAAAAAAAGGGGGGGGGGGGGTGTGAACTGCTGAAATGAGGAAGGTAAAATGCACTGCATGAAAACAGGGGATGCCCCATTGGGGGCAACATCCAGCTGGAGAGACTCAACATGCCCGGGAGACGGCTCCCTTTTAGAAAACACAAAGACAATGTTTAATTCTCTCCAGTGTCGTAGAATAAAGAACATCCCGTACCCATTGGGAGTCAGGGGTTCTTCCAGCATAATAAGATAGCATGTCCTGCCAACAATGTGAAAAAGGACACAAGATTTGTGACGTGAAGTGGTAAAGGATGAACTCCAAACAGGGCAACTAGGGGGGAAGGACACATGTTGACCGAGGTAAGAGCCGAGATAGTGTCAAACAGGACCAGAACATATGACTGGCTGGGCTGGAAGGGCATCTATCGCAGCTTGAGTCAGGATCAGGTACCCAGACCCAGTACAGACCCAGTACCCAGTATTACCTCACACTGTAATACTCCATGTTGGGCGCAAATAGATGACGAGTGCACCCTCCTCAGTGCACGGTCCCAGAAGTGTCGCATATAGCATACAGCATGCTGGCCAAGGTTGTGTGTTCAAATCCCAGCTCGGGGTTCATCCAAAGACATGTACACTAGGGGAGTTGGCTACTCCGAATCGTCTGTAGGTGTGAGTGTGTGGGTGAATGGTTTGCCCTGCGATGGTCTGGTCCCCGCTCCGCCCCCAGTGTCCAGTGGAAAGCAAGTGAGTGAGCGCCTTCCAGGTGGGTATTTGAAATCACTTTTATTCTGGGTTATTCCACAAAGCAGAACTGAATAATCTGATTACCCAGGTTAGGGTTTAGGTCAGAAGCGTCCCTGAATTTGTCTTCAATTATTTAGCCAAGCTTTAAAACTTTGAAGATCCCCGAAACATAAAGAACTGCACACAAGAAAATGAAAAGTGCTGAATGCTACATTTTCCAAACTGGTAACATGGGACATTTAGTGGAAAATTCAGTTGAAAAATAAAGGGTTAAAACTCCCACAGTGCTTTGCTTCCTGTTTCTTTTCAATCAGTTTAGAAAATCTGACCACAGTTTTCAACTTCCTCCCTCAGCTTTTAATGCACATGGTGAAAATCCATAAATAACAAGACTGCAGGCCCCTAAACTGAAAAAAAGGCCATAATTGTCCTATGCACCATTGAATGCATCTATGTTGCACCTTTCAGTTTGCTCATTTGGCTAAAACACAATGAATGTTCAAAAGAAAAAAAAAACTTTTTTGAGCAATACCATGTCCATGTCTTAAACGAAACCCAGAACATCATGAATTTAATCAGCACAGTGTCTGTAAGGAAAAAAACGTCTGACCATCAGTCAGTTCTGCAGCAGCAGTGTCAATACGGATCAGTGTGAGCTCAGAGTTTCTTGCTTCTGGAGAAGTAGAAGTCGATTCCTCGGTCCTTGTGTGACCTGGGGGTGTGCGACGGGCCTTTTTTCCCTCTTGCACTAGGTGCTGCACCGCCAGCCTGAAAAATGCAGACGAAGACTTTTTGATTTTTGCTTGTAAATTCACACAGGAAGAAGCAGATGTACATTGTGTATTCTTCTGAAAACATGAGAGTGTTGCTTTTCCCCTCAAAAAATTGTTTCAATTCCAATTAAAAATAGCTCCATCAAATTCAAAGTGAAGAAAGTGAAGTGACAGAAAGTGGAATGAAAGGGGGCTCGGCAGTTACATCACTGCGTTTTGACACGCTTCTAACAAAGCATCATATTAGTTTCTTAATTGCATTTATATGACGATATATGTATATAGCATGGTGCCATCGTGTGGGAACCAGTATCAATGTTTTTACAGCACAGAACAGTGTGTATTCAAGGTAGCAAACAAAAAAAAAAAAAAAAGCGTTTATACAATCATGAATAGCATTATTTTTATCCGTTGAAATGAAGGTGCTCACTGGTCTCTTGTTGACGTATCGGCTCCACTCAGGTGCCACAGTGACGGGGGAGGGGTAGTTCTCATTCAGACAAACACCAGCATGTGACAGGGCCGCACTGCTCAAAGTCCATGGTGTGTGAACATCCCCACCCTTGATGCCCTGCAGCTCAGGAACCCAAAGTCTCACATAGTCTCCCTAGACGGAATAATGAAATAGTACAATGCAATTACAGTCATATGATATATATGCATAAAATATATACACACACACACACACACATCCTAGCAGCGAAATGACATCCCTTAGTTTCCATTGCGGACTTACATTATTGTCATAATCCAGTGCTTGTTTGACCATGTTGAACTTCCTGTCCTCCCTGGGATCATTGCCTATTCCAGCACTGTAGAGCCAGTTGCCGTAATTGCTGCAAACATCATAGTCCACCTGCATCGAGTCGATGCAGGAAAAAAAAAAGAAAAGCGATGCATACTCATGCACGGTATGTTGGAAATGTTTAAAATGAGGTTTAATGACTAATGCTGGACAACACAACGTGTGACACACACCAGTAAGTATTCAAACCACTCTGCTCCCATCCTCCAGTCCAGCCCCATGTCCTTGGTGAGGAAGCTGGCTACGTTCTGCCGCCCTCTGTTGGACATGAACCCTGTCAGCGCCAGCTCCCGCATGTTGGCGTCCACGAAGGGCACCCCGGTGCGCCCCTCTGCAAATGAGGCCAGGTTTTCAGCATTGCTTTCGTCCAACAAGATACAGAATACCACAGCTAACTAAAAGTACCTTTCCACGCATTAAACAGCTTCATGTCTTTTTTCCAAGGCACCTTCTTATCTTGAAGACCTAGAAAAATAAAACTCGTTTTTCATTACACACTAATATTTGACAACATCAGAGCTGCAAAATGCCTAAGAAAGCACTTTCTTACCATTTAAATGAAATATTTGGTTTCCATACTTCACCGCAACAAATCTGAAGTAGTCCCTCCACAAAAGCTCAAATATCACCCTGTAGGCACCAACCAAATAATGAAACAGTCATTCTCGCTAATTACCTTTTTAAAATACTGTACACAACAGACTGCCATGCCATTGAACTGCTCTTCATTCTGGGGGGAACGATACGAGTTAAATTACATACGTCCTACCTACCAGTAGGTGCTCTGATTGGCTGTCCTCTGTGCCTCATATTTCTTTATTTGGTGGTAAATATGCCGAGGGGATAAGCAGCCCATGGCAAGCCTTGGGAGCACAGAAAAGAACAATGACAGTGCAGACGTAAACATGTCACTGTTGTAACTGAACGAAAGCAGGAACATCTGCTTCATTTAGGAACGTTTCCAGATGTGGCAAGAAGTTACTCACCAAGGGGCAAACTTTGTGGAGTAATCTACCCCTATTAAGCCATTTCGAGTCTCCTTGTATGATGCTACAGCATCCTAGAATAAGTGAACTGAACTTGATTATTGAAAAATGATATTTTTATTGTTCTCAGTATTATATTTCACAGACACATACACATGTGCAAATCTTCCCAACAATTTAATTTAAGTGAATGGCTGGCTCACCGTGTCCCAGAAGTAGTGCTGTATTCGGGCCAGGGCCTCAGTCTCTCCACCACAACACGGAAAAGCAGAGCGACCGTCCGTCAGTGCCTCTGTGACCAGCAGAAAAAGGAATAAGAAATGTCTCCCGGAACACGGGCCACACCCGGCCTGTTTAAAAATGCGGACCACAGAAACAATGTCCATTCGTCCGTGTGTTGTCACCTGTCTGCTCCAGATCTTGGAAGGTAGGGATGGGTCCTTCCTCCAGGCCAGTGGGCAGTGGCCTCAGCTGTTCTGGCGTGGGGGTGACCGGCCTCACCCTGCCCTGGGACTCCACCGCCTTCCTGAACTGGGTGTAAACGTCGGGCAGCCTGGCACGCCGGGGCAGGCGAGAGCATCTGTTACATGACTTTTCGACTGCGCCGTCCCCTATAGGATGTGAGGTGACGGGTGCGAGGCAACATTCGGTCACCTGCTGATGTGGTTGAACGGAAGGTCGTCCCTGTGGTACAGCGTCGAGCCCCAGAAGCTTTGTACTCTGACTTTGTTTTGGGAGCAGACGTCCTTAATCTGCCTCTCCACCTTCAGCTCTTCCTGCGTCGCCTTGAACACAAGCACCAGTGTGAGCCGCAGCAGCCCGCTTTCACCCGTTTTTTTTTTTTTTTCTTTCTTTCTCTTTCACCAACCTCTTCATGGAAGGCCACGGCGCTGACAGAGCCTAGCTGTCTAATCAGGTCCCCGATCACCTTGTGTGGCTCCCCACGTCGCACCACGAGGCTGCTGTAATTACAGGGAAAAGGACACAGCAAGTCAGCGGCTGCCGGCGGCTCGCATTCCCACCTGAATAAATCCACGGGCCCACCTGCCCTTCTTTTCGAGGGACGTCCGCAAGTCTTTGACACTGTCTAGAAGGAAACGCAGGCGAAACGGGCCAGTCTTGGGGAAATTGAAGCAGTGGGTGCCCAAATAGTGTAAAGGGTCAAAGCAGTAGAGTGGAACTATGTGCTCCGCATTTTTATGGGCCCAGTGTAACACCTGCACACAGACAAATGAAAAGAACGTTGTTGCCCATGTTTATAAGATGATTTTATAGGATATATATTTAATGTGCTGAAAGACACTCATTCAACATGAATATGTATATTTTTTAAACAAAGATTTTAGGTATTAAAACAAATGTTACAGTTATATATTTCATTTGTTTAACAAAACAACACTTATACAATTACAACCTAATATGGATCTTCCGGCGTGGCGGTGATATGCCGTCTGCGCATGCGCGGGTTTCATAACAGTTTTACCGCATTTAACTCCCTTTTCAAAGCACAAATGTGTTAACTTAACACAAAAACTCTTTTCGGAATCCCGCTGCGTGTACGCTGGCCAAGTTGCATCCGCGTACGCAGGCCAGTCGCCGGTCGGAACACGCAGGCGGCGGAGGACGCGCAGTCTCGCAGTAAAACCTCCAGAAGGTCGATATTACCTCGTTATCGTGGAGACGCAGGTCGTTTCGTAGGAGACAGATTACGGTGCGCGCGTTCGACATGTTCGGGAAATCTCGCGCCAAAGAAAAGCGCGCCTCACGTGTCCGTCACCGAAAGTCACGTTGCAGAGACCGGCTGCCGCGCGGCGTGGGTCCCGCGTCGAAAGGCAACAACGTTAGATGCACACACGTTTAGGGTCAATTAGAAAGGTTTTTTGATACGAAAGAAAATGTTCCGTCCATTAAAAGTGAAAGTCAAGTGATTGTCGTTGTGAAACACAACAGCACAGCATACGGTGCACACGGCGAAACGTGTCCTCTGCTTTTAACCATCACTCTTGGTGAGCAGTGGGCAGCCATGAAAGGCGCCTTTGCTCAGTAGCACCTTGGGCGAAAATGTAATTGTATTAATTGTATCTGAATGTATTAAAGTGCATCTGAATTCCAATGAAATTGAAACAGAATTTGTGCTTCTCCGAATTCACATTCAATTTTCACAATTAAATTGTAATTTTTATTGCGGCACGGGTCCTTTGTGCAATTCAGTTGTACAATTTGTACGGTTTGTACTATTCAGTTTCAGCACAAATCTCTGCCCATAGAATCTGCATTTGCATTACATTTTTGGGATGTAACTCATATTTCACCAGGATTCAGATTCAAATGAATACATTCAGATTCAGTTTGTACAATCCAGATTCAAGTATATTTAATTCATTCCGTTTCAATGTCCCAAGTCTTCATTCAGTCACATGCGCGCTTCTTTTAAGTGTGCGATGCAAGCGCTTGTTTGCTTACTGTAGTTTGCTGTTAGCAGTGCTTTGAAAGGCTGGTAGTAGCCTAGTGGGCAACACATTTGTCTAATAACCAAAAGACCATGACCCTGTACAAGACATTTAACCCTGAGTTGCTGTTAAATGATGTAAGTAGGTGCACTTTATTCAGGAAGGGGCGAAGCCCTTCACATGCAACCTGTGTGGCAGGAGCTACAGCTGCTCCAACAACCTGCATGTCCACCAGAGGATCCACACGGGTGAGAAGACCTACTGCTGCCCCCACTGCGGCGAGACCTTCAGCAACACCAGCAACCTGCATGTCCACCAGAGTGTCCACACCGCTGCATTGGCTATGTCAAGACCAGTCACCTGAAGCACCATGAGCCAGTCCACACCACAGAAAAGCTACACGCCTGTGGCGAGTGCAGAAGAACCTACTGAAGCCTGTCCACTCTTGCGAGCCACACAGTGGTGGGCCAGCCTCAGACCCAGAACTCCAAGAGGGTCAGCAAGCCTGATGTTTCCACCCAGGATCAGTGAAAACTGAAGGACAATGGTGTGTGTGTGCGCATATCAGTTCTTTGTTCTTTATGCAATACTTCAATAGTTGCCCTTTTAAATGAGAGAAAACGAACAACATAGTTGCTCATCAATGTGTTTGCTGAACAAGGTTGAGAACCAGAGTGTGTCATTAAAAACATTTAATAAAACTCTATTAAGGAGCTGCTTCTTATTAGTGCTACAGTCAGGTCCTTAAATATTGGGACATTGACACATGCTGCATGGACACTGATTGTTTTTTTTAATTCCTCATTTGCAGGGATTGTGGGTGCCCTCATTTTGCGGCAGGAGATCCTCTGACTGGCTCGAGCGGCATCTTATAATCTTAAAATAAAACACAACGCTGAAGAATCTCCGTATTCAAAGGAGACCTGCTCAAAAGGCTGCAATACCCGTATTGCACATGTAGGGGGTAAAGTCCAGTGAGACTTACAACCAGGAAATCTGTTGCAGAAATAAAGAACTTTTTAAATCCTTATATGGTGATGCCATGGTGATGATTACCCTCGCACAGCCTTCACTGAACATTTCACATGGGACCAGTGCATTGGATTGATTAATGGTATTCTTTTAAACTACAGTTTAAAAGCTCTGGACCACTAAAAACTCACTTGTTTAGGGTAAAATAGGATGAAATTGTACAAATAGTATCAACTAATAATGATCATATTACAGCTATTTCGTCCTATTTAACTAATCAACATCCTATTTAATAGTATCAACTAAAAACTTCATATTAAACTTCATATTAGTTGATAACATTTCTACTTTTACCCTAAACAAGTGAGGCCTCTACCTCAACTGTCATCAGTTCCTGCTTGTTTTTGGTGTGTTTTCTCTTCAGTTTGGTTTTCAGCAAGTGAAATGCTGCTCAGTCGAATTCAGCTCAGGTGATTGACTTGGCCATTGCACAACATTCAACTTCTTTGCCTTAAAAATTTGTCTTTAATCCTTTGGCCAGTCCACCGTGTCCTGGACTGGCGCAGGTGCTTGGAGGCACCTGACCCATGAGGGTCCTCTCATTCTTGGCACTGCCAAGTGGGAGACGAGAAGAGGGCATTTGGGGGTGACACACAGGCACAAAACACACAAATACACACACACAATGACAAACAGGAGACAGGGTCATCCCGCTCAGGTTCTTGGTCTCTTCATGGCCTCCTCCGGAGGCAGGGTCAAGAGAGTGGGAGTCTGGACCCTCAGGCAGCTGCCTGGAGGTGGCATGTATGGAGGTGTTGGAGGGTGTGTGTGGGGAGCTGGTACAAGTGGCTGCCGGGAATGATGGATGCTATCTGCAGAGGGCTGGGGTGCTGTTGCTGTGTTGTTGGGGAACTTCTGGACAGAGACCAGACCAGAGACTCTCTGGTTGCCAGCTTACCCTCGCACAGCCTCTCTCTCCATTGTCATCACGCACCACCAAACAGGAGGGTGACGCAGGGCTCGTAAAGTGGCAGCACATGATTGGTGGGAGGCACATAACCTGAGCTACTCCCCCACCACTCATCATCGTCACTGCTGACACCACCACCACACAGAGGTACCGGATCGTCGTCAGACCCACTTCCACCACGGCTCGACACGTCTCAGCATGACCACCTCATACAGGTGGCATGTCGCCACGACTCGTCTTGCCCCGGCGGCCCCCTCCCATGGCTGGCCCTCCAGTGCCCGCTCTCCCTGCAACCCAGAGTGCTCTTTCACCGTGTTTTCTGTGCCTCGTTTTTGGGCAGCAGCATTCTGTCATGGGGGCCGAAAGGAAACAGAAGAAACTCAAACAGACACGAAGGCGTGTGTCAAGGTGACAGGAACAACACAATGTAAGGTCTGATCCACATTAATGCTGCAGCCACATCCTGCTAATTTAACAGGTCCTGATCACTCCTGCTCAACTGGCGTCAGCTGGGAATGATCAGAACCTGTTAATCAGACACATGAGCCAGCAGACTCTGGACATCACAATAACATATGTTACAACATATATATGTGTGTGTGTGTGTGTATATATATATATACACACACACACACACACACACCATAACTTGGAATGACGCAGACAGGCAGTGGTAGACGGGGAGTGCTTTCAGGTGTGACACAGCTCACTTGGGGAGGGGACTGGCAGAAGAATCATCGGGCGGAATGGCTTGGCGGTGATGGTGGATGGGTCTGAGAATGTTTAGGGGATGGGCAAATGGTTGGCAACATCGTTTCAGAACGTGAGCCAGGCAAGGGTCATCCGTTAGAAGCGTCAGGCAATGCGGTTGGTGTGTACAATCAAGGTACAAAGGCTAAGCAGCAGGGTAAACACCAACGAGCGAGCTGAGTAAGATAGCAGCCAAGTGTTTATACTCAGCACTGACCCCTGGCCTTATCTGCTTCCGTGTGGCTGTCCCCTTGGGCCCCCTGTGGGCCTGGTGGTGGAGCGGCAGCCATGACAGCAGTTGTTGTGTCATTGTCTGTTTCATGTTTGTGGATTAAACCTAGTCCTGGACAAAAAGACAACTTCAATGGATTTTTAGTCTATGACTAGGCTTAATACATGACCTATAATGTATAAAGTACAATAGTAGTGTAAAGGAAATGTCTCTACCTCATTAACAATTATTATTTTGATCCTGCAGAACTGGTGCTTCAGTGCTTCTTTCACTCTGTGCAAGAAGATCTTCAGCTGCATCAGTTCACTGAATGTCCACTCTGGCCGCCTAAGGCACTACGAGCAGGTCCACACCGAAGACAAGCTATACGTCTGGGGCGAGTGCAGCAGTACCTACTGCAGTCTGTCCTCCCTAAGACACACAGCGGTGGCCCAGCCTCAGACCCAGAACTCCAAGAGGGTCAACAAGCCAGATGTTTCTACCCTAGAACAGTGAAGACGGAAAGGAGAATGACCTGCATGTTCTGAACATTGCATTGTTTAAGAGGCAACATGATATGGTTTTTTGCAAAGGAATGTACATAAATAATCCACTTACCTATTTTTTTGTTTTTTTTTTGCACTTTTCATGAAGAGTGCAGTTTGTGTCCCCACACACTGCTCACCAAGGATTAAAAGCAGAGGACACATTTCGTTGTGTCACTGTGTGCTGTGCTGCAGTGTTTCACAATGACTGCAATGAAATAGAACTGTTGAACCTTTGCCTCCAGGTTTTGAAGTCAGCACTTTACTTTTGGCGTCCAAACCAAAGACAAAGTTTTTAATTCATACATGTATAAATATATGAACTCCTGTCTGTAATCTTTTTTTATACATACATACATACAAACATAATTGATCGTGTTTATTAGGATGTTATTGCTATAGTACTGTAGCACAATGCAATAGTTGAAGAGAGTTACTTGTGTACACTTTATTTATTGTTAAGTTAAATAAGGGTGGTAGTAGCCTAGTGGGTAACACACTCGCCTATGAACCAGAAGACCCGGGTTCAAATCCCACTTACTACCATTGTGTCCCTGAGCAAGACACTTAACCCTAAATTGCTCCAGGGAGACTGTCCCTGTAACTACTGTTTGTAAGTCGCTCTGGATAAGTGCGTCTGATAAATGCTGTAAATGTAAATGTAAATGTAAATAATGGTAATGTATGTGATGTAGATGCTAGAGAATACTTGATCAAATTAGTCATCTATCTTTATATCAGGAAAGGATATTTGTAATAGAAAAAAATCTATCAACTGACTACATGTAAGCTGGCCTATAGTTATATTCAGAAGATACTGTAATGAGTGACAACCTGTGCCATAATTTGACTGTTTAAACTTATTTCTAAGTGCACATTACCTTGAATCAAAGACCAAGCATAACATTTTACTCTGCCAACATTTAATTTATTAACTTAAATTTACAAAAGTTCAGTAACATGATAGATGTTTCACCAGGTTTTGTCATCAAGGCAAGTTAAGACACATTTCTTTGCCTCCATCAAAAACCATCCACGCCTAATTGAACATATTCTTTCCTCCCCTCTGATTATCAAAACCCAGATGTAACATGTGTTTTTTGTTTGGCAATTTATGTAATATGACTATAATGAAATGTAAGTTTCAGAAAAGAAAGTGCAGTAGAATATATTTACAGTACAATCATTTCATGACATACAGCATCACTCCATGATTCCATAAAAATGCCATATAGTATGTGAGTACAGCGGAATGTGCAATGCTTTCTCAGTTCCTTGAAGGCACTTCTGAGGAGAGTGGCAAGCACTCGCTTGCTGTTTGATTCTGGTAGCCATGCATTAACGGCTCCTACTTATGGGAAATGTTGCATACACACTCTGCTAGTAAGAGTGACATATCAATAAAGTGTCGGGGGGACTGCAATGGTTTTAGTTTTGAAGCATTTTGTGTTGTTTATTTAATTACAATTCATTTTAGAGACAATTAATTTTTTATTTAATACAATTTTGACACCTATCAAATCAGATTGTGATGATTTATCCCTTCAACAAATGTTTGAAGAGAATTCCAAAATTGTTGCAGTTTGTACTATTCCAAAATCTCCTAACAGTACATGTACTGCGAATGCTTCACTTATACAGGCAGAAACCAGGGACCAGCTGACATCAGCCTTTACCTTAAAAATAAAAAAACCCAATTTCTTTGGTTTTTGGGCATTAGAGTGATGGGAATTAAAAAATATGTAGATCTAATGAGACACATGAAGGACAAGTGTGGCTATTTACAGTATTGCTTATTAACTTTTTTTTTTTAACAATACAAAACGTTTCGTATTTTATCCAAACATTACAATAAACCACATTGTTTTGTTTATAAAATTATAAAATGTTTCATTTCCAAAGTATAAAAAATATTTTTTTTCAGCTGATTATCCTGCATGTTAACACCATATGAATGCAAAAAAAGTGCAAATGGAAACAAAAGACGACTCTTTACAGTGACTCTTGCCAAAAGGGGAGGAGCGTTTTGTATTTCCATCTCTTTATGAACTTTGCATTATCAAATGTATTTTACTTTTCACCTCTGCACAATGGCAGAAAAAAAACACACACTTTAGTTTGACATGCACATTCCCCACTTTGGTGGTTATTCATGTGCTGTTCTGTGTCTTTTCTAAAATGGTTAGATTCCAACCACTGAACACCTTTGTCTAACCAAAATGACTCATCTGAGTATTTTACAGTAAAATTTCAATATCTGCTTGACATACTGAAAATACATTACCCAATACCAAAAAAAGGTTCTAGCCAAAGCAGGATGATATTGGAAATTTCCAACACCTAATGTGACTGACTTGTGTTTTCCTGAATTGTCATTCAATGTAACCTTTAAAAAAACAGTTCATTAGCATAATATCATGGCGTGTTGGCATGCCTCAGCTTTCACCTCTGCGTCTAGCAGGCTGGGCTGTGGGAGATAAGAGTGGACGACAGATCTCAGGCTTGGCCCACCAGCTCACTCGTTTGTCTGACTCGCTGAGGTTATTTTAGCAAGGTAACACCATTCTTCACTGAAAGTTAAGGTGCCCAAGCATGCACGATACAAGTGTGAGTAGGGTCTGTTCTGAGTTCAGCTGTAGAGGGTGGAGGGCTTCTCCATACCCTGGAAGGCAGAGGGTGGTGATTGTCAGTGGCCTGGAGCTCTGCTGAGAGAGCGTTGTTGGCCCTGGAGCCAAGGAGGAACGGTTTTCAGAACCCTCCCTGGACGAAAGGGTGGCTGAGAAGCACCTCAGCTGTGGGGCGCCACTTCTCTTCCACGAAAACCTGCCGCAGGAAGTCCCGACATGCATCAGAAACACTGTCAGGCAGCATGGGCTTAGTGGGCTGTGTTGCAATCTTGAAGATTGCCGCCATGGCTTCATATTCAGCCCAGGGAGGTTTCTGAGTAAGCATCTCCACCACGGTGCAGGCCACACTCCTGCACAAAGTATAATATACAGTATTTGTAGGACCTTCCAGGACCTTACATACAAATGATAAATACATAATCATTTAAAAGTCCCCTGACATGAAAATTTCCCTTTGTGAGATTATTTAACATTAATACGAGTGCTTTGGCCATTCTGCTTCGCTGTTCAGAGAGCAGCAGCTCAGACGGTCGGATCTGGAATTTGTCCCCTTATGTCATCATAAGGGGAATGGTTACCTCCCCTTTCTCCACCAACCGTCATGGCTTGAAAACGTGCAAAGCAGTGCAGTTACTCAGCTAAAAATGAGCGCGAACCAGTGGGTTAATTTTACTTTTTCCGGAAAAATGCCAACACTGCTTGCTATTTGCGCCAAACTTTGTAGTTGGTGAATGGTGTTGATGACATCATTTCTGTGAATGCTCACTTCTATACACTGCTCTCCTTCTCATTATCATTTAATACCACAGACAAACAGTGCGTTCTGGGGAAATTCTGCACAACGGTTGAATTTCGGAAATAGAGACTTCCGATAGAGTATTAGGGAACCATAAAGACCTACAGTAGGTATGGAAAGTATTCAGACTACCTTACATTTTTCACTCCTGAATTAGGCTTTTGATCAAATAATAAAAAATTTTTTTTTCCTAATTAATGTACACAGCACCCCATATTGACAGAAAAACAGAATTGTTGACATTTTTGCATATTTATTCAACTGAAATATCACATGGTTCTAAGTATTCAGACCCTTTTCTGTGACACTCATATATTTAACTCAGGTGCTGTCCGTTTCTTCGGATTATCCTTGAGATGGTTCCTCACCTTCATTTGAGTCCAGCTATGTTTGATTATACTGACTGGACTTGGAAAGCCACACCCCTGTCTATATAAGACCTTACAGCTCACAATGCATGTCAGAGCAAATGAAAATTATGAGGTCAAAGGAACTGCCTGAAGAACCCAGAGACAGAAATGCGGCCGGGCACAGATGTGGCCAAGGTTACAAAAAAATTCTGCTGCACTTATGGTTCCAAAGAGCACAGTTGCTCTTAAATGGAAGATGTTTGGGATGACCAGAACGCTTCCTAGACCAGGCCGTCCGGCCAAACTGAGCTATAGGGGGAGAAGAGCCTTGGTGAGAGAGATAAAGAAGAACCCAAAGAGTGGGTTCTGTGGCTGAGCTCCAGCGATGCATTTGGGAGATGGGAGAAAGTTGTAGAGTTGTAGGAAGTCAACCATCACTGCAGCCCTCTACCAGTCGGGGCTTTATGGCCTCTCCTCAGTGCAAGACACATGAAAGCCCGCATGGAGTTTGCTAAAAAACACCTGAAGGGCTCCAAGATGGTGAGAAATAAGATTCTCTGGTCTGATGAGACCAATATAGAACTTTATGGCCTTAATTCTAAATGGTATATATGGAGAAAACCTGGCACTGCCTATCACCTGTCCAATACAGTCCCAACAGTGAAGCATGGTGGTGGCAGCATAATTCTGTGTGGGGTGTTTTGCAGCTGCAGGGACAGGATAACTGGTTGCAAACCAGGGAAAGATGAATGCTGCCAAGTACAGGGATATACTGGAAGAAAACCTTCTCCAGAGTGCCCCAGATCTCAGATTGGGCCGATGGTTTACTTTCCAACAGCTAATATAACAAATGAATGGCTTCAAAACAACCCTGTGACTGTTCTTGAATGGCCCAGTCAGAGCCCTGATTTAAACCTAATTGTGCTTCTCCACAAAGACATAAACAAAGCTGTCCACAAACGTTTACCATCCAACCTGCCAGAAATGGAGAGGATCTGCAAGGAGGAATGGCAGAGGATTTCCAAATCCAGGTGTGAACAACTTGCCCAAAAAAAGACTCAAAAGGGTGTTTCTACTAAATACTGAGCAAAGGGTGTGAATACTTATGACCATATTTCAGTCATTCAGTTAATAAATGTGCAAAAATGTCAACAATTCTGTGTTTATCTGTCAATATGGGTGCTGTGTATACATTAATGAGGGGAAAAAAAATTGACAAAAAAAATTTAAGGGAGTCTTAATACTTTCCGTACCCACTGTATAAAAAAGTAAAAAAAAAATCACGTCATGGAACCTTTAAAAAAAGGGTCATGCTTACCAAACATCTGCTTTCCGTCCATACCCTTCCCCGTTAATAACTTCCGGACTCATCCAGTAGGGGGTGCCAGTGACAGATTTAATCCCTGTCCCTGACATGCAGATGGTCTGGATGCGCTTGCTGGCGCCAAAGTCTCCTAGCTTCACATTTCCCGAGGAATCCCTCAGTATGTTGGCACCTGGGGAAAGCATAAGGGCTAGAGGTCAACTCCCAGAGGCACAGTTCATCCAGTTCATCATCAACATACACACAGGCCACAGTTCTGAGCCAGCGCAGCTAAGGAAGTACACAGCTGGGCCAAGGCGTGCGTGTCTCCCTCTCCATGTTTCTGGGCCACAGAGATTTTCCACCAAAGCGGCGCTCCAACAGGCTGGGAGCCCGTCATTGTTTGAGCAGTGACTAATTAACATCAGCCACAAGCCATCTTTTTAGTATCTTCTGAATAAAATGTGTGAATTAAGATGGATGAAGGGAGAAGATACCCGGCTGCTCATTCCAGTGTCTCCCGACCTGATGCACAGGAGAAACCTGACAACCTATAACCGTTAACCTGGAATAGCAATTGTAAAGTATCACTCTGCATCAAACACGTGGGCAGAATCCAATCCATTTGTGCAATTTACAGAGAAGCCATTTCAACTGTAATCCTTTCTAAGCAGCCTATGTAAAGAGAACCTAAAATCACACATGTATGAAAATAACACAGTTCTGTTTCTTTGTGATCCAAATCATTGTAAAATGATGAAGCTGAGCTGGTGGCCAGTGCAAAATGTACCTTTGATGTCCCTGTGCACGATCATGTTGCTGTGAAGGTAGTAGACGCCCTGCAGGATCTGACGGGTGTATCTGCGTGTCACCTTCTCCGTCAGGGCCCCATAAGCCTTTAACTGGTCTTTTATGGACCCCTTTGCAAAAAACACACATAGCACATCAGGAAATAGCTTTTAAAGTTATGTATTGTATTGCACAAAACATATTTTTTCCTTATAACATGTTTTGGATCGTGCATGAGCGTCTTATTTCCATAATATCTACAGCAGATTACAACTGGATGTTTTGGTTCGGGTAGCTATTTTAACTTTTAAAAAATACTCTGCATCCATGTTGAACGTTTTCACTCCAGCTCTTTGGCTCACGCAGGCCACATTTCCTCTCTTTTCCTGTTTTCAGCTCACTGTTGAGGAAACAATGCCTCTTCACAGGCCCGCTTTCCAGCCATACCTGTCACAGAAACGTCCGACCAAACATGCTCCTCCATTCAACCGCACCGCTTCAATTCAAAGCCCTATAGAAGCCCCAAGGCCAAACTTATAGTTGCGTTACAGCGCAGTGAGGCCGTGTCCATGACCTCACTGGGCCGGGTGGAAAGGGAAAGAGTTGGCCCGAATCGTGGTGCAACGCACTGCCAGAAAAACCCAGTCACACATAAACATTCCCTCCGTTTCCAGAGCTCTCCGTTTATTAAAAACAGGCACTTTGTGCATCATTAAAGTCTTCGTTAGGAGAGAAAACAATCTCATAAAGCACAGTGTGGTGCTGACAGGGACAAGCACTGGCACATTTCTGGAGTACTTTTTTTGTTTAGTACTGGTGACATTTTGGCATTGTGTCGCGTCGCTGCTGTACATGGAGCCCTGATCTGGTTTCGACATTGTGAAGAGGTCCTCTGGGACACTCGCCCTCGCTGCATTTCTTGCTCGTATTGTGTTTCGCTCGCAGCATGAGGCTCGAACAATGCGGGATAATGGCAAAGTTCACATGCTGAATGCAAGTGCATTGTCGAACGCATGCAGAACACATGCTACACACCCCCGGCATGTATTCCACGAAGATGGAGAGTTTCCTTTGCTCCGGGTCACGCAGGCACCCATAATACTGGACAATGCGATCGTGGCGAAGATTCTTCAGCAGTTGGATTTCACATTCCAGAGCATTCACTTCCTGTCAAAAAGGCGGGAAGGAAGAGATGTTCACAGATACTGTTAAAGGCAGAAAAAGGAAGCGGGGAGGAAGCCTAATTCTAAATGTTTAAACATCCCTGGAATTCATCTTGCCACTCACCTTGCTGGTTTCCTGGCAGTCGGGGTCAAAGGGCACCTGTTTGACAGCTAGCTCTCTGCCTGTGTCGGCGTCATAGCAGAGGTAGACCTCACCGAATGCGCCGCGACCCAGCAGCTTACCCTGCCTCCAGTTCACCGGCGCCCGTGGAGCTGCATGGAACACACACCACGTTAATAAAACGAGAGCAGATTCATCACAACTCACCACAGACAGACGTCGGGTCTACCAAGCTATCGAATAAATCAAACGCCTTACGCAAGGCATTTCAGTTTACGGCGCAGGACGGGGATTTTCCCAGATATGAAGTGTCTCCGAATTTCTGATTAGAACACTAAATTGACCTAAATGCCATTCTCATGGCTGGACGGAAAGGAGCAGTATATAATCACACGTTCAGCCAGGCATTGTGGGAAACTGTTTTTTCAGCAACATGCAAGCTGCTGCTGTGTTGTGCAACCACAGGTCGGTCCTGCGTTGTGAAATGCAGTCTGTTGTTCCACACCGCTACTGATAATGCCTGCCGAACGGAGAAGAGCAGTTTCCTGCAACTCCAACATAACATACACACTTTGAGATTTTGACAAGATAAAAGCTCTTATTTCAGTTAACTTGTTAATTAATTGCATCATGTCTTTATGCACTTTCACCAATACAGATGATTTGTTTCATATGTGTGTGTGTTCATGAGTGTGTGTGTATATATTAAAAACAAAAACGTGGAAAACAGATACACCTCGAAAAGAGTTAGATCCATCGGCTTTCCCTTAAAGTAGCAAGACTATTCTAGAATTCTAGTTTCCAATGTGTACTACCACATATTTTCTCAATAGCTGCAACATGGTTTGAGACATTTGCTCAGCACTGTGGAACCACCGATATATTTATGACTGAAAGCGAGAACGCCAGAAAGCGAGCTATCTTAATAACTCAACAAGGGTCAGAGCATTAAGAGATCCTGAGTTTTTTTTTACATTTTTCTTTCTTCCAATTTGTTCCAAAGTTGCTGTGGGCCAGTGAGCCAGCCATGGATTTCCTCTTCCTGGCTCGTGGTCTGACAAGCTCGGCAGACAGGGAGCGTAACCACAGGCAGACAGTGGAGTTGCAAACAGGCCGCGTCTGACGCTGCATTTCTCGGTGCAGACGGGGATGATTAGGGCAGAGGGATGAGTCTGCAGCTTTGTGGTTGGTGTTCAGACACTCGTTAATGACCAGGGTCTGAAGCTGGTTAATACCCCACCACCTCTAGGGAGCACTGTAGCCCTGTAACTTATTGCGAGCAATTTGCAATCTTTAGGGTCTGAAATTTTTTGAAGGACCTACAGCATGATAGTGACATTTAGAATTCATAAATTACCCATGGTCTGGACAAACATTTGTGTGTGTGTGTGTTGAAGGTGGTCTCTCTACTCACACTTGGGGGTGCTGCGTTGCGAGCTCACTGAGTGCAGGTCGTACTGCAGGGTGCTGTCGTTGTTGTAGCTGCGCGTGCGGCTTGGAGGGGCCCACTGGAACATGTTCTCCTGAGGAACACGCATAAAGCTGCGCGGGAACGTCCTCCGGCCTGAACAAAGCAGGGACGCGAGACACCGCCATTAATTCATTAGTTCACGAATGCTGTTCCCACAAAAAAAAAAACAACACTTGGGGTGTTACAGACACTGCTGTGACACAAAACACTGCGCATCATGGAAACGTGACACTTGACTCATTTTGGGTTGATTGTTTCTCATACTGGTGACAAAATTGCTAAATATATACGATGATTCGCTGATCTCATTTAATTCATTTATTTTATGCTTTATTACAATGAAATTTGTATTTTGTGTCATGATGACTATACTATCTAGTGCCTGGAGACATATATAAATATTTGCCAGGAGTGTTTATCCTGCACATAAATGCACAATAGAGACTGATACAGATCGCCAATTGGCATGTGAAGAACCGGGTCCTGTCAATAGGCAAACAGCCGGCAAATACTCTTGCACGGTTCATAACGGGGGGGTGTACTGTGTGTGCCGCAGAGCTGACACTTCAATCTCAGTGGACAAACACAAACACAACTCGCTTTCCACCTCCCTCTCTCGCCCCCCCCCCCGCGTCCACCCCGCCAGCTCAGTTCCGCTCGATTTCCCCGCAGGCAGGAAGCCCCACACTGTGTTTTTATACAAGTCAGTTCGCTCCACACTGGGGGAAATGTAAATCACTGCTGCTCAAGGTTGGGTGGCGAGTAAGTGCATGCATCTGCCCCAGAGAGAGAGAGAGAGAGAGAGAGAGAGAGAGAACACTCATATCACACCAGCTGCTGTAGTGTGATGTATGGCGCTGCTAAAGTTACATGAATCCGCCGCTGTGTTACAACGGCCGTGCAAGCACAGCACTTTCAGCGTTTCGCCGCCATTAACTGCGACCACTGCCACCCGGCCCTATATATTTTACAGTGTGTGTAGTTCATTCCGAGCGGAGCTCGGTTCTGCTGATGACTCAAAATGTCGCAAATCTGTGGTATCAGCAGGGTGACCATTGTACTGTGAAGGGCTCCTCACCGTCGCCGTAGTCCTTGCTGTGATTGGACAAGTGGAACTGCCGGGGGAAAGTCCCGTGTTTGCCGTGCCGACCTGCAGGGGGAGCAAGGAAGAGGCGGCGTTAGCGTGCGCCGCACTGGTCTCCAGTCAGCAAGCCTACATGTCTCACTGTACATGTCTCTCTCCTCACAAGGAAGAGGCGGCGTTAGTGTGCGCCGCACTGGTCTCCAGTCAGCAAGCCTACATGTCTCACTGTAGCGCTGTCTGAGAACCACAGAACTCAAGGGAATTGGACTAAATCACGGCTTTAAATGTCACACAATACAACATTAAAAGGCATCAGAACCCACGGTGACAAGTTTTAGAAACACCTTCTGAATAACTAAAAAATGAATGCCACTTTAAACTTAAAACATTACACATATTAATTTCTAAGTGGCAATTTTTGGTGTTATGTGACAATGTTTGATTTAGTGTTTCCAACGCCCATGTGCAAATTTAAAATGCTTGTTTAATGTTACTAAAAGGTAAGGTTTCACTATTAATACCTATTTATTAATACCTTAATAGCATGTCCCATATTAACAGCTATTAATGAAATAGTTATCATATATGGTAAATGTGGCCTGTAACATTAAAATAGTCACAGAACATCCAAAAGGACTCCAAAATGCTTTAAGAAAAATGGTAATGAGCAGTTCAGTCAATTTTGCCAAGTCGTGTTAATGTTGTCATGAAGTGTTTCTTTCATTGGAAACAAGTCTGGGTTCCGCACGCACTTAACTGAAGGGATTATTACAGCTTCTCTTGTCCAGTGGATGATTTTTAAAAGCCCATTTACTGTGAAGCCTGCAAATTTGAATCCACGCTACATTCCTCAGCAGCTACTTTAGGTTAAAAATTGACTAATGGCGACTTGTGGAAAAATAGGTGTGTTGTCCATGAAGTGTGTGAAGGTCAAATGCATGCAGTTAAAAGTATAAAAAGATAACAACATGTTTCAGCCCTGTTCTTCAAATACTAACACGTGCGCACATATTTATGCTAGGGGCTTCGATATGAGGCCTAGCGCATCGGCTAACACAATGAAGTATGTCTTTTCGGCTGTCAGAAATAAATCAGCCAAAAAAAATTTACAAAATTCTGTAGCTGAGAGAGGATCAACGAACAACCAAGGTCAATGGTTCGTTCTAATCTTTCACTTCTTTTTATGAAAACATGATGTAACTTTAGCATGCTAGTCTTATCTGTAATGTTCTTAGCACCTTTAAAACAAAGCCTAGGATGTGAAATATGCCTGTGTGTGTGTGTGAGCATTAAATGAATGCAGGTGGGAGAGCCACGCTACAGAGTTAGCATTAGCTGGGCTCCGCCGCCTCCCGCCTCCCCTCGTGCCGTTTTCCTGCGGCTGTATCCCAGGGAGACGGGCCTTATTTTCTGTGTTTAACGGCCGAGGAAGGAGAGGGGAAAAATCTGCTCATGCCGGCCCGGTAAACAAATCGTCTCAGCCTTCCCGTGAGGGAGGACTGTCTGTGTGTGTTCGAGAGAGAGAGATGCCATTTTTTAAAGGGCTGAGTGGGTGTCCCGAGTTTTTTTTTTTTTTTTTTTTCAGTCTTAGTGGGTATCGCGTACATATGCATACTGGGTGGATGCTCGGAAAATCTGTGGTGTGCGTGCATGTGTTTGTGCATGTGTGTCAACTTCCCTCTGTTTAGGGGGGGATTATTATCTCATTATCGGAGGGGACAGTTCTATTTGATCAGTGTTCAATAGGAAAAAAACATCAGAGTGGAAAGAAAAATCCCCATCACTCTCCACTCTCACCAGGCCGAAACAAGTAAAGTAAATGAGATGGAGAAATCAGACACTGAAATGCTTCTCAAGGCTCCGACTCAATGATCCCTGAATTCAAAACGGCCAGTGTTGTGACAGAGACAAGCCCCTTATAGCCCCCTTTAAAAAGCAAAGCAATCACAGCCGGTCACACACACTTAGGCCCACAGACCTCGCCAGCCTCAGAATGGGGCCATTAAAATGGCAGCAAAGAGACTTAAAAAAGAAGAAGGAGAAAAGCAAATTCTTTAACGCTCCACAGCACCCACCTTTGTATTCGTAGTTGAGGTTTAGGTAATTGTTGTCCCGGTTGTTCTGGGAAAAAGGAGGGCTGCAAGTGACAGAAAGGAAGGCAGAAAGATAAATGACTACGGCTATTTTTGTGCTGTTAATTCCCTTTATGCCTCCACCAGCAAGGCTTGGCTCTGAGTCCTAACTATCCATCTGCCCTACATTTCACCACATCAACCAACCTCAGATATGAAAGGCCAGCAAATACCGGTACAGTCTTGTGCTGTTTAACTCTTGTTATCCCTGTGGGAGTGTGTAGCTTTCTTCCCATACTCCATAAATCTCACAATAAATGTTATATACAGCCGCGTTTTTCTCCTTGTGTGGTCCTAATGTGATTCTTTAAAAAAAAAAAGGGGAAAACGGTAAACTACCTGCACCATATGTTTTGTTGTTTTGTTCTTTGCATGTTAATCTGAAGAAGAAAATCATTGTAGCAAACTGTAGCAAAGGCACATGATCCAATTCATTTGATTCTTGGACTGATTCCTGAGCTGATTCAGAAATTATTCTTGACATCAAATACATAAAATAAAATACATTTGTTTAACCAAATGTAGTTCAACACTACTCACAACAAGTGTGAAAACATTTTGCAGGTAATATGTATACAGAGTACTCAGTTTTTGCAGTTTAAGACTTAGCAGCGCTATGCTAACTCTACACAACTTATCAAGTTACGGTCATCATGTGCAAACCCTTTAACAATAAATTTGCAAACAACAGTTTACTCATTTCAAGAGGCTTCAGATTCGTTTAGAGGCTACAAAATAATTCACAGCTCTGGTGGGGGTGGCCAGGTGGGGTGGCGGTCAGATACACATATATATTTGTGACGCATATTTTGAGCAACAAAAATGTTACAAGATTACAACAATCTTCAAATTTCAAACTACCACATAAGAAATTGCTAAAAATAAAATACACTTTAATTATGATTAATTCACAAAATCCACAGGGAACCACAGTGTAAGGATGAAAGAGCTGCATTCATCTCCATAGCCACAGACTGCCGAACCCTGGGCTTGGTGAACATCAAGAAACATTGGTCCAAAAATATAATTGGACTTTTGGATTGTTTGAATTGATTTTTTTAATTGGTAGAAACAGAATCTATAATTTTTATCCAGCACGTTGCCATTAGCCTCATTTTGCTGCATGTTTCAATGTCAACATGTGTAGTAAATGCCAGTGCATTGTTGCCCTTGGCCCAGGGACACTGCCATCGTGACATCATGTATGACCACTGGGGGGCAGGGAAGCCAAAGAAGGGGGGATGAGACCCCGGATAGAGGGCGCGCACGCCCAGAGAGAGGGAACATTTTCCATGCACTCGTTTCCTGCCATTGTTCTGTGACCCACGAGCCAGATAAGGCTCGTGCAGGTACCGCTGTTTCCGTCTCTCCAGCTGCTTTCTCTTTCTCTTTCCCTCACTCTTTCCATCCCTCTTCCCCTTTCTAGCTCTCTCTCTCTCTCTCAGCAGCAGCAGAGCTGGCGAGTGATAGCAGTGGAATCCAGGCGTCCAGATAAGGGCACTGTTGCCATGGAGACCACCGGGGCCTTCCTGGTTGGCCTTTGTAGCGACCTCGTTCCATTTCCTGTCAGGCTACAGCCTGAACAGCTCAGTGCTTACTGGACTAAAGGCAAACTGGGAACCCTTATAGAAAAACCACTCACACACACACAGCTCACCTGTCCAGGGCTTGTTCCAGTGATTGACAGCTGCTGGACAATGATTCATCAGCGCTGCCAAAAGGGTCCATGATCTAAGCAAAGGAAGAGCAATGCTATTTAACATCCACCATCTACGTTTACATTTACGACATGTAGTAGGCGGCCTTATCCAGAGTAGTTACAGGGACAGTCACCCTGGAGACACTCAGGGTTAAGTGGTAGTAGCCTAGAGGGTAACACACTCGCCTATGAACCAGAAGACCCGGGTTCGAATCCCACTTACTACCATTGTGTCCCTGAGCAAGACACTTAACCCTAAGTTGCTCCAGGGAGACTGTCCCTGTAAATACTGATTGTAAGTCGCTCTGGATAAGGGCGTCTGATAAATGCTGTAAATGTAAATGTGTCTTGCTCATAGACGACTGTGTTACCCACTAGGCTACCATCACCTCACCCCCTATGGCTCGACGCCCACCTGCAGCTGAGTAATCTTCTCAACACATGCTTTACTCATGCCGCTTCATTGCACTAACTCTACTAAAGTTCTCGCTGTCACAGCATAGACTTTCTTTGTCCCCCCTACAGAGTTCTCTGCACAGTAGTCAACGCCGTAATCAGCACTGCAGAAACCCGGTAAGTAAAGGTGAGGTCTCGTCAAGCGGCTGGCTTACGTTCTGGTCCAGCGTTTCAGGGATGAACTCGCCCTCGCTGTGGATGCTGGTGTAAGAACCCTGTCGGGCGATCTGCTGCTGCTCCTCCGGGACGCTGCCAGGAGGGGGGGAGGTGCGGCCGGTGTGCAGGGATCCTGGAGCGGGTGAAAGAAATACGTCCGGAAAGGTGAACGAAAAGGCGGTTTTAAACATGGAAGTACATCTGTACATAAACAAAGAGGGATGTAGAGTCGGTGACTCTACTTATGACAACATGGGTCTCAACAAAGGAGAAGCAGAGACTCTGGAGACGAGAGGTTGAGGCGACAGAGACACCAGAAGATGGGCGAGGGGGTAAAAGAAAGTAGGAACTTGAATGAAATAAAGAGGGGTTGGAGGACAGAAAGAGTGAGACAGTCTTTCATTATGACAAAATGCTTAATGGTGCCAGTCGCGGCTGGAAAAAAAAACAATGCCTTTCACCTCAATTATAAAGATGTACACTTCCCTTTCAGTAAAGTGGCATGCTGAAAAAACATGTCCTTGATTCCCTGCCATTATAAACCACCATTTCCCCCCCCTCAGCAGTGCCGTGGAGCGTGCATATGGTGTGAACGCTGAATTCTCTCTGCTCAGAGGTGTGAAAAGAGAGGAAAAAGAAAGGAAAGGAGGGACAGAAAGCGGGAGATGGCCACTGGAGCGTTTAAACCTCAAAAGCTCTCTGTTTCGCCCAGTCACCCCTCTCTCCCTCACTCTCCCGGGCTCGCTGGACTCGTGATCGCTCAGCGTAGATAATGCAATCGCCACCCGAGCATCTTGAAGATTCCAGCACAATGCATCTCTCCCTGATCACATCGCACCCCTATCCTTACAGCACGCCCCTCTAGCGTGAGTTAAAGAGGTCCAGTCCCCCCGCAAATGTGACATTTTACCAAGGGGAATATCACCTTTATCAATATCAGCTGTAGGGGTCTGTGAATTCTAGTTTCAATTTTTGATATATTGTGTATATATGTTGCAATAATCTTGTTAAGTTTCAAAAATTGACGCGATGAAAACTAATGCGGGGAACACACATACACCACAGTTTGTTCCAATCTCACAATCTGATATGCTTTTATCTTATATTCACACCGTTTTAACAAGGAAACATGCCATTAATTAATATATACTGTTAAACTACGGCAATTGATACACTGCAGTGGTGTGTTGAACCCTGACTTTGTCAATGATGTGTAAATTGTACATAAAATAATTAGAGTATGAATACTATTATAACAGTGTAGGCCTTGAAAATGTGCTTCACTACAGTTCACCTTCGAACTTTCCACATGCACGTTTAACTGGGATACTGTCACTGCCAGCATGCGTGTGAATATCTCGGTAAACACATTTGTTTGCGCGAACACCAGCCGAAGATGCCTGCGTGAACGTGTGAACCCACTCCTTTATCTGACAGAAGAGGCGGCTTTCAGAAAAGCCCTTCAGGCAGCACTACAGAGAACGTGGGTGCTGGCTTCTGACAGTCTGATCTGAGAGAGGCACAGGAGTCACTTATCCTGACATGCTCTCATGCTGGTTCACCAGAGCAGAACCATTTTCAGCAGAGCTACAGACCAACGGCACAATGTGCACTGTGTATCATTGCAAAAATGTTTTCTGAACGCTGTAGCTAAACCATGTTTTTTTTTTTGTAACAATATAGTTATGGATGTGTGTCAGTAGTGATTTATCTGAAGACTTCTTATCATTAGTGGGCAACAGAACACAAAGAATTCACCGCAATGTTGCTCAAATGGTGTACCAAATGTACCAAATTTACCAGTAGGTGCCACCTATATATAGGTGTGCTCTATATAGCACACCTATATATAGGAGGCACCTACTGATTTTTAAAAGAAAAAAGAAATTGTACTTAAACAAGCCGCACTTGTCCATAAGCCCTGAAACATGAGATATCAGATTTGAACAATTACTTTGTCACACACTTTCTTTGCGAAAATAATTGATGAGCAAAAGTCATTGATCACTATCGGCATCGTCCTCCTGTGCACTCGTGCTTACGTGCAACACCCTGACTAATCGCTTTTTAACATAAAGGTCGCAAGCTATGCATGTCTTTGTGTCTTTTCCAGGATGAAGGTCTGTGCATTAAGTGAAAAACGGCTGACCTGAAGAATTAAGTGTGAGTAAGTTTGCCGAAACAGTTTAATTGGTCGGTAATTTAATCGGTCTGATACGACGAGGTTAAATGTTTTGGTGGCAGGAATCTAGTTATCCCATAAAAATCCATAAATTTGCCCAATCGTTGTAAAAGCCACAGTTCTCAAAGTATGTGAAAAAGTAGCGGCTCATATGTCGAAATTTACAGTACACCTTAGAGCAATGTCATCTGAAAGTCGCTCCACCCACTTTTTTTAGTAAGTCATGTTTGACGTCACTAGTTCTGTCCTGTGGGACTAAGTGAAATTGGATAGAGTGATAATCTGGATAATGCATCTTTAATGATGGTTGGGGCGGGATGGTTGTATGAGTGTGTGTGAGTTTGTGTGTCATTGAGACGTACCTGTGGAGTGTTTGCGCACCCGCTCCGATCCCTTGTGCAGAGAGCCCTTAATGTCTACCAGCGACCGGGACGACCTCATCTCGTTGTGTTTGTCCCTGTTCACCTGAAGGAACTGCAGGGGAGAGGGGCAAAGTTTGAATAAAACAGAACATTCATGGTAATAAAATAAACTTGTAGGTAGAAGGCGGGTACTCACATGGTTGTTCTTAGGGGTTTTCAGCAGCACTCTCAGGTAGTTGTTCATGGCGGAGCTCACAACAGCCCGGTCCAAATCCTCCTGAGTCTTCAGAGGGAGCAGCATCTACAACACACACACGGCAGCTACTTCAACAACAGCATGCTAAATCATACAATACATATACAATACACGAATGCCATACATGCAGGGAATCTTAAGCACTTATCTAAGTCACTCTGATTAAGAGTATATGTTGTATAAATGCTGTATATGTAAATACAGGTGCACGTATATCAATTACAATCCAGTGTCATATTACCTATAATCAATACTACCTAAAATATATACATTTTTTATATGAATTAATACAGTCAATCCTTGACTCTCCTTTTCTTTCTTTTTTTCAAATGCACTTTGTATGTATTTATAAAAAAAACCTACATTTATTGAGAAGACATGCAGATAGATACATATACAACTACATTTAAACATTCATAAACCACAGCTGCTTTTCATCTTCTGCCATAACCACATACACATAATATGACTGCTATAAAACACACACACTCCAACCAGTAATGACCTTCATTTCAGGACAAGATAATGTGCATAAAATACTCAATTCAAAGCATTTTATACCTCTTTGTCAGTGTAGAATAAGTCCATCTGCTGGCCAAAGGCCTCGGTCACTTTCTGAAGCAACTCTTTAAGCTTGAGTGGCCGCTGGAAAGGGAAAATTCTGAAAGAGCCAAAGGGAGAAAAATGGATTAAAACATGAAGAATGTTTTTTTAGCCATCTAATGTTCTGATGGAATTAATATTTTTTTCTTCCCACAATAGTCATTCTGAATGAAAATGATCTGTATATTCTTAAAGTTTCACAGAGGAATATTTGTTCATAACATCCTGAAAATGTATGCAAAAATATGCAGCATTCTGGGAATGTTCCTTTCAAGCTAAAATTTCAAAGCAGAGTCATACAGAACCTAGAAAAACCAACACCAATCAGTTTAAAATCTGTTTAAAATCTATGCCGTAATTCACTTCTGTACAGCATCTCATTTATGTTTTTACAATTCTGTGACGACTCCGGGGAAATGGCTTATGGTTATGAGAAGGACAGGGGTACAGAAAGTGCATGACTGTGACCCACTGGACAGTCCGTGATGGCGCAGTCCAATTAAATCTCTGGCATCGAGGCCATTTCTGTACAATTCCGGGACGGATGAGGGACCGACACGTTAAAAGATGATTCATCAGCACAAAGAAAAGTTGTGACTGCCACACACATATGCACAGAAGTGTGTGTGTTTTAGGGAAGGGGCCCAATCAGCAAAAGTGGGACGTCTTTTCAACACCAACAGGCCCCACACACATCTGAGTGCACAAGGCAGATGGGAAGCTTCCTGAGAGGAAAGCAGCATAAAGCAAAAAAAAAAAAAAAAAAAAGAAATGCAGAAGCAGCAGGAAGTGTGTTTTCCCTCCGCTCTCCTGAAGTTCACTGGCTCTTCAGCACACTGCGGGATCCATCCCACCGCCCCCTCCCAAACCAGGCCCTACTACCCCATCTCACCCCACCCCCAATCTTCTCCATAGGTCGATCTTCAGCGAATGCTTAGCAATAAAACCTCACCGCTGTCTGGGTTTCAAATCAAAGCAAGCTTCTGGCGCTTCTTTTATCGTAATTGCGACCTGACTGCTATCTGCAGAGGGACGAGATTCTAGGAAAGGGGAGGTGCTGCGGAGTTGGCATGACTAAATGCTGGCTGAGTTTACGCTGCTGATGGGGGGAGATATCCGCAAAAATGGGCAAGCGGAGGAGAAGGACACCGGCGGTCGGAGCGGAGGACACAGAGCGATGTGGCTTTCCTTCCGCGATGCGCGCTGATAACATGCGATTTCTGGCTCCCGGTCTCTCGCTGCCTGGCAGCACACACTGGGTCCCTTTCTGATTGCAAATGAAAATGAGAGGCTTCTAGCAGCTCCAATTAGGCCACTTATCAAACTCATAGTAACAGATCTGACTTTAATGAGGTTTTTCAATAAACTGAGCTGCTGCTACTAAAATGCATTGTTATACTGTGTCTCCCTCATGTTTTACACACAGTACGGTATTTTATACCTTTAAATATTATATATTATATCTTGTTAAATACCCTGTTTTGATCATTTGAAGTGCCTTCATTTTCTGCATTGTATAAATCCCCTGTCAGTGATGATCTAGGTTTTGTAGCACCCTGGCAACCTAGAGAAAGGTGCTAAATTACGTGGATAGACCAAACTGATCACACGAATCTTCGGTGAAGATCCTCCCAAGTACGAGGAAAAATGAAAAACTCCATCTGTTCTGTTCATCTGTTCACCAAAATAATCCATGTAGTTACTACCGAGCATGCATCATGGACAGCACATGCTCCCAAGCACAAGGCAGGTTCCTATTACGCTGTACAAAGTGTAGCTTCCACATTTCAAAATGAAAGAAAATACAAAAAAAACAGGAACAAACCCAAGAAAAATTTCCTTTTTATGGTACCGCTGGACTTCTCTTTTTCTTTTTCCTTAAACATTTCCATACCAATATGCGTGGGAAAATTACAATCTAGAGAATGTTTTAGTTGGTCATTTTCAGTCCAAAAAAAAGACAATAAGCCAACAGAAGTTGCTTGTTGCTGAATGGAAGAAATTAGTAGCAAAGGGAATTAAGAAAAAGGAACTGCAACAGCAACTGAAATGTCAAGGCAGGAATTTTCCGGCATATTCTGGAGGTTTGAGCCATTCTCACGTTTTCCTTGTCCCAAACCAGACCTCTGATCTTCAGAGTGGAAATAAAGTGTGGATGAGGCAATATTGGAACAACAATAATAACGAGATTCCAACCCACCGCTTTTCTCTCTCATGCTCCAGCTTGACTCGTAAATCCTGTTAGTGGAATAAAAGAGAAAAAAACACTTTAAAATGAGAGGAAAATTTTACTGTTTCATCTCTGTGGAGTTCAGTACTTACTGACGGAAATAAGAAACCTGTTGCAGTACTAAAATCTCAATTACCCGCTTCATTATCTTTATGAGCCTACTGGAAGACAATGAAGTGAACTGAAGGCCACGCATAGCTGTTCTTTCATTATAATTTGCAGAGCTGTTGGAACGGAAATGCTGTTCTGCATTAAAACGTGGTCCGAAAGAGAAACCGTTCTGCCATTTACTGCGGTGTGCCGATGTCTGCAGTAACCAAAACTCTGTGATTCCCATAGTCAGCAGGGATTCGAGGAGATGGAGCAGTAGGGTCGGGGGGTTGACGCGGAAATGTTCTCTCCGTTCTTGTTTATGCAACTCTGTAAACAGATATGCTTCAAGGCAACAATTGCTCAATTACCATACCACAGTCCTGAGGCAATGCGTTAGAAGAATGAAGAAGCAGCTCAGTCTGGATCTCCAACAAGTACTTTTGCTTGAGATTTTCTGCATGCTTTACTAATACCAGCATGGCCAATGCATTGGTGCAAAGAGCCTGTGGAAAGCGTCATTAATAGGACAGGGATATGTGGTTAATTGAATATGAACGTAGTTGCTCAGATGCATGCTCAATTATGATCAACACCTTCAACGCTTTGTCCTCAAATAGTTCTTAAGCAATGTTTTCATAGTGGCCGTATCCTTCTGAAAGAGGACACTGTCATGTAAAACCACTGTTTCAGTACGTTAAAAGGAGCGGTCACATGAATGCACGCTGCTGCCACCCCTGTCTTCTTCCTGTCATGCATCCAGGTGCCAAGTCTTAGGTACCCCGCCATTCATATGGTGTATAAGATAATGTGATTTGTCAGGCCTTTCGATCATACCTGTCTATAAGACGGACTCCTGCTCTTGGGCTTGCTGCTGTTGAGAGGGTAGCATCCAAACCGCAGGGCTGCCAGGTCCTTCATGATGGAGTCCAGAGCTTTCTCGTCTTCTGAGGGGGACAAAAACACAGGAACTCATCACAACGCTCCTCACCAGCCACCAGGCCAACTAGGGTTATTGTTTTGAGGCCCTGAGGTGGTCAAGCCTGCCAGTCATACGAGTAGGTGAACTTTCACCTGAACAGAGTGCAAGTCATGTCTGAAATTCACACCTACAGCTAAGATGATCCTGCTGATTGTTCGCTTTACCAAAGATGGAGACATGAAGTGAGAATAATGTTTACTGTCGTAAGTCAAATCCTTAATGCAAAAACAATCTGATGCACAATGTTAAAATGATTTTATTGCTTTGGACTCATATCATGCCAATATTGCACTCTTTCTTTATTTGCATTTTTTTTTTAAATGCTCTGTGACATGTAGCTGTTCAGCACTGGCTAAAGGCTTGACAACTCCATTCTTCTGTTCTGGTCCAGGGGCTGAAGTGGAAGCCATGCAGCATGTTGGATGACAAGCTGAGAATGATGAGCCGGAGAACCTCAAAGAAAGACCCAGCTATGCCTCATCATAATGTACTTCAAAGAGAATATGTTGGAGGAAAAAAAAAACAGTAATCTTTATGAACGGGTGATAGAAGTCCCAGGTTCCAATCCCACTTACTACCATTGTGTCCCTGAGCAAGAAACTTAACCCAAAGTTGCTCAATGGGGGGGCTGTCCCTGTAACTACTGATTGTAAGTCGCTCTGGATAAGGGCTTCTGATAAATGCTGTAAATGTAAATAAATGCTGTAAATGTAAATGCGATTTGCAAAGCAAATTGATTTTGATTCAACTTGGGTATACACAGTGCAGAATTTTAATGGCTCCATATGTCCCCCGACAGTAAGCTCTCATGAAGAAACCACTCAGAGGTTCAGATAAATGTACATGCTGAGGTGGTTTACTAAAACATGCCTAGAGTACATAACTGCTCTTTGGAGCTTATAGACTGGCCACTTTACTCTTGATCCTTCTCATTTACTTCTTAAAATAATATATACATATACATACACACACATATATATATTTTTTTCCATAATCACCTCACCAGCAAATGGGAAGCAATCATGCAAATACGACAGTCTGGAATTACCATATCAAGAGGCCCTAATGGAGCCAATTAGCTGAGTCTGGTAATTGCAGCTTGACTACGGGGTCATTCACCCCCACTGGCAGCACTGCCAAACTATCAGATGCAGGACCGTCTGGGCCACATTCTCATGCATTAGGTGGGATCAGAGTGTCTGGACTGCAGGGGAGGAGCAGATTGGGTCTGGTGTCCCTCTGATGGCTTTCCAACAAAAGCAGCCTCCAGCAACAGCTGGACCAGCCACCACAGCCCCGGTTCTGTGAGGGTTCATGCAGGGTTCAGGGTCAGCTTGAAGAGGGGCTGGTGATCTACATCCTGTATCAGCAGTGGTCTGTTCAACGGTCACACTTTACAGGGATAATAGTGGATGTAAAAATGATCAGGCTCCGGGACAAATCCCCAGCATCCCCAGTTAGTTGTCTAGACAAACGGAAATACTGTACATGGTGCAAAAATTCTATATTTTATAAGGAATGTGAGCTGACCATCAGTGAAGTTTTTTTTTTGCATGATTGAAATGCACATTCATTAGTCTATGTTACTTCATTTAAACAATGAATTATATTCTGCCTTATCACCATCATCCAAAAAAAAAGAAACTCCAGAATCTGTCTCAAAAAAAGGTTAGTTTGAAATATCTTGAACATCTTTGCTGTGTTTTGCTGATTTCACTTAAAAACTAGGGTTACAGTGGAGGATCGGGTGATTAGGAATATGGTACAATAAAGAGGTACCTCTAAAAAAATGGCACGGCAATAATCACTGGCCCAGTGCTCTACCACCTACTGTTAAAATCCTACTTGGGTTTTCTCAGGCTTTCTCTTCACGTTACACAACTCACACTTGGTCATGACTCAACCACACACTTCCTGAACTCATCTGACAAAATCGACATCATGCAAGGGTGGTGACCTTGCCCTCAACCCCCACATGTCAAAGCGGTGGCATTAAAAACAAATCATAACCCCTGCCGCCCACTTGGACATCAGATCTCCCATCACACCTTAGACGGAAAAAAAAAGACGCCACCTTTACAAGACAGGCGACACATCGCAGCCTTTGTCCCTCCCCACCCCAACTATCTCAAAACCATCTTATCAGGACACAAGTTTTTGTTTTTTTTTTCTCGATGGCTGTCAGTACAGCACTAATACTAATTTATAGTATTGTGTCTCTCATATAAATGAAAGATTCACAATAAATTCCATTGTGTCTCCCAGGCACAACGATAACAGCTCCTTCAGAAGGCATCATATTACAGTACCAAAACCCACAGATCATTCTGCAAAAAGCAATGGTCAGGTTAAAAATGGACTAGTTCTAACAGTAGGAGCTGAGCTTTGGAGCTGACCTGGTTAACTCGGTTAACTTAAAAGACCCCAGATAAATTGCCGTTAGTGTTAAAATGTAGCGGCTCTGCGAGTTAAAAACGAGTTACGGGGAATAAACGCCCCCGCAAGCCCAAAGCGGGGCAGCCACAGAAAACACGCACAGCAACCCCTTTCTCTCCCTCCGTCTCTGTGTGGTCGACAGAACGCCCTCTGACCCCTCTCTCCCACTCTCTCGACGGCCCCGCTTTCTTCTCGGCAGCCAAGGATACAAAACAAACAAAGATGGGAAGGGGGGGGGGTGTTAGCGGTGTGGGAAAAGTGTGGTTCTGCCGGCGGTAAATCAAGCCATGACATCATCAGGCCCTGTCTGAGCCTGCCAGAGCCCACAGCACACACACACACACACACACACAGCAGAAATGAACCCCACATGTTCTCTCATTAACAGCACCTTTTGAAAGGTTTGAGTTAATGAACCTTCAAACTCAGTACAAACCCAAATGTTTGAAACAAATCAATAAAACCCATTAACACAAATGCATACACGTCCTGCCCAATCAACTTAAAACACAATCCAGACAGACAGACGTGTGCAAATACACACACACACCGCCCCCGCAAATATGCGTGAACATGCATACGCACACGTGCACATTAGGGTTGGGCAGGTGAGTTGACATTTAGACGTGGTGACGCCCACTCAGGGCCATTCCTGTTGTCATGTGACAGGCGGCGAGGGTCTCGCCGGGGAAACCTTTCCTCTGCTTTCTCTAGATTGCATCATCTCGCGCTGCTCTGTCTCCACTCGCCCCACTGGTTGGACGGGCTGAAGCCGAGAGAGAAGGGGGAGACGGATACAGAGGCCGACAGTGAAAGACGAGAACGACCAGAATGAAATGAATGAAAGAGTCAGAGAGCGAGCGAGGGGGGAGAAAGAGTGAGAGAGGGAACGCCTGAAAGAGAGCGAGAGCGCTTCCGAGACGTGAATGAAGACATTGAGGGGATTTCCCGCTTATGGGACACACATCATCGCAAAGGCATCTGGCTGGATTAGCGTCATGTACCGCCAGCACAGAGCCCCGGTTCAATCCTTCCTTCATCCTCTTCCCTTCCCTCTGAACCGCTCTCTCGCCTTCTCCTACATTTTGCCCGGCTCTGCCCTCCACGCTCCTTACCGGGGCATTCCGGAGCCGAGCGAGAGGCCGCTGACAGTAATCCAGAGTTAATGTGTCACGGGCAGCACAATAAGGGTGACGTAACGCTGTTTCATAGGCGTGTTTGGGTTTGCCTAACCTCGGGCTTATCGACGCCACGACGCGAGTCGTGTTTGTGGGTGCCAGGGTGACAGGGGTGGTGCCTACCTTGTGAACTCTTGTGCTCCCGGGGTCCATTTTGGACACCGTCATCTGTTGGGGCGTAAAACGAGAGCGTTGGCATGGGTATTTCTGCATTTCCATGTTCCGTGTAAATGAATACTGTAGCATTAATATTAAGGTTCTCCAAAGCACCGGTCCTGTTTACGGTCCTTTAGAAGGGACAAAAGCCACAGAATCTGCTTGCGAGGTGGTGAAGCCACGGCCAGCTAGGATTATACTGCAAGTGTGAAAAGGTGAAGAAAATCTTACGTAGGCTGACAAAGGGAAAAAAAATATGTCTGGTGTGGGGTGGGGTAGAGTAACACCATATATCATTTTCGGGACACACTAAGCCTAGTGTGAGGAATGGAGGCAGTAGTCTATATTTAGAAGCCCTCCTCGCTTGAAAGCTTGTCCAAACAGGGGGGGGGGGAATGTAGTATGCCGGGGAGGGACGTTATGAGGAAAACCCTGAAGTTTCTGAGAAGGTGGGTGAAGGTTTATGAGGGTGGAGTGAAGTCGTGTTCCTTCAAGGTGTGCTATGGTCCTCGCGTTCCTGAACGGCCTTACTCACCCATGTTTACTGTCATCATCAGGAAGTGGCCCTGTTGAACTCGAGCGCTGGGCTCGACTCCTCTCACCTCACAAAGACCTCGACCTGCAGACGACAATGCAAACGGGGATCTGGTTTAACACAAACGAAACCCATTAGAATCATGCAAGCAGCAATCCGTCTCAGGTCTGTCACGCGCCCACACAGCAAGACAGACCTCAGCGGAACAGCGTGTGCCTTTTTTTT
Organism: Denticeps clupeoides; assembly: GCF_900700375.1. Taxonomy (NCBI): domain Eukaryota; kingdom Metazoa; phylum Chordata; class Actinopteri; order Clupeiformes; family Denticipitidae; genus Denticeps; species Denticeps clupeoides. The sequence goes on along the minus strand of NC_041708.1, from coordinate 26,695,884 downwards.
TTTTTTTTTTTTTAAATAAAGCAATTACAAAAGAACAGCATGGTTAATGTGCATGTGATGCAATTTTAGAAGCTGCTGGGCCGGCTAGTCTGCTTTATACATGCATACCTCAGAATTAGTAGTATTAGTAGTATGTATGTACACCTTTAAAAATATTTTTTTTGCACACGTACAGTACAGGCCAAAAGTTTGGACACACCTTCTCATTCAATGTGTTTTCTGTATTTTCATGACCATTTACATTGGTAGACTCTCACTGAAGGCATCAAAACTATGAATGGACACGTGCCCCATTTGGTCAAAGTGCCACTGAAACTGAAACATCCTTGTGAGAATGATACATCCAGAATGACTCACTTGGACAAAAGGTCCTGCTAACTGGAATTCTAAACCATTTAACAGGCACATTTACTAACCAGTGTCAGAAACAAACACACATCGTGTTTTGTATAACCTTCCCTGGCACGGCACTGTGATTTAGTAATATGTTCTAGAGCCGCCAGGCTCTTTGGCATTCACAGAATGAGGATTCGGCACGGCACAGACTTTGATGGGTAAAAGCCCCCTTTGCCCTTGAGACGCAGTTAAGCCACAAAGCGTAGGATGAAAGATAGGTGCCGCGCCAGAAGGGTGCAGGCCGAGAGCGCGTCAAAGCTCAAGATGCGGGGATGCAAAGTTCTTTTCCCGAGGCACGACAGAGAGCCTGTCACTGGCGGAGACGTGCTGATCTGTGCACAGACTCTTTATTTTGACACATGAAAAGCAGTGCAGAGACAATAGGAGCCATTTTCTCCCGGTTGTCGTCAGCCCCTGTCAATAACATTGGCCCGTCAGCCGGCGATACAGTACAGAAACACAGTACAGTCCTTCTGTCTTTCGTGTAGCTTTGAAAACTGTATGAATCCATGACAAAAGACCTCCATTCACAGGTTGCGAAGAACATCGCTTGTATTGTGAAGCACAGACAATCTATGCAAAACCCACACTGAGGTGTTGGCCTGCTCACATTTATGTGAAAACCATTAAGACTACAGTACAATATCACACTATGGGCCCTATTTTCAAATGACAATATCACACCGCTCTTAAAATACTGACACAATTTGTGCAGAAATCTGGAAATAACGTTTCCTCTTGTACAACAGGGCCTTGTGTGTCGATGGCTGGAGGCACATTTGCCGTGAACTTGTGAGAATTCTGAGTATTAGGGTTTATGTCTGTGTCTGCATGTCGTGTCGTCCCATGCCTCTGTTCTCCCTCACGGCACCCGAGGTGTTCCCCGTGTCTGCCGTCGCTCCCAACAGTCTGGTTTGTGCGTAACGTATGTGTATGTTTGGACTCTGTTGCACTGGTGCGTTCAGGTCCGCGCTGTTGTCGTCGAGGGGGAGCTCGCTTGTGAAACGTGCTGGTTCACTTTTTGACCATCGCCTCCCTCCACACCTCGGGTGTGACTGTAGTAGTCACATCCCATCTGTTTTTATAGAAAATTGTTAAAGGCACATGGTTTGCCCCCCAAAAAAGCTAAACTATTTTTATTCTTAAATCACATTAATTCTGATACATAAATCAACATTTTGAAGGTTTGCAGCACCACAATGTGTCAGGCAACCCCTGAACCCAGTAAACTACAAATATGGGGCAAGAAAACCCACTGCATGATGCCTCATCCTTGGGAATACTCAAGCAGACTTGACTTCCACGTATGTGGCAGCATGAGATATAAGATACACAAGACGCAAACACCAGCGCCATCGCTCCGATCGGGTGAGAGATTTCAAAAGCTCGGGGACGTTTAAAAATATGTATCTGACCACAGCATCTGTCCATTCATAGATGAAATGTCATAAAAAAGTGAGGACGAGTGCCGGGCCGCAGATCTCCGGGCCTGGTAATAAAGGGGGAAATAAGTAGCCGCTGCTTCAAAGCGATTGCTTTTAGCTCTTGTAATTGCCTTTCCTGAACACGCGTATTTATTTATATATTTATTTAGCACGTTGCCTGTAATGACGCGGGGATGCAGGTCGTGTTGAAAAGAACCGCATCCAAGCGCACATTCCACTGAGATGATAGAAAGAAAGATAGAATAAATCGGCTATTTGCTCGCTGGAGGACTGCGTTGCCCTTGATGAAAACCCTCTGTTTGTATAGACGGTTGTTTTCCCTCCCCGACGTCTAAAGCTGGCACCTCGTTGACTTTCTCCAGAAAGTCAGCAGACAAAAATGTCCCGGGCTCTTAAAAGAGGCACAAAGGGCGTGCTGTAAGTTTCCACCTCTCAAGCCAAAGCGCTCGCATCAGGCGCTCAGGCCGACAGACAGGGCCCAGCCTGGATCTCTCCGAGGGAAAATACGCCGGGGCCACCGAGAGCTCCAGAGGCATTTTTATAAGACCAGTTAATGGAGCACTAGATGCCCCGACATATTTGTGAGTGGTAAGATGATGTGTAGCTAAGATGGGCCAGATCAGAGGAATGGATGGCCGCGTCTGTGAGAGCCCTCGGCAATTAAACATAACAAGCTCCTGAATCTCGTCCAGTTTAAACACTACAGCCAGTCAGCTGCATCACTTTTTGACTGCGTCTTTGTAGCCTGAGGCTGTGTGTGAGAGAGAGAGAGAGAGAGAGAGAGAGAAAACTCCCACTCGCTCTGAAGTAACAGACAGCCACTCTTGACCTTGTAACTCCCACCCAGCCCGGCTTAGCCGGTCCACACGGGTGCGAAGCTGCGCCGTGCCAGAAGACAGGTGGCCCTGCCACACCGCCACTCTCGTCTCGCTGAAGCCCGGCTCTCCGGGCGTCTCGCGCCAGCCACTCGCAACATGGCCCATCTGCTCAGACGCTCCTCCCAGCATGCATCGCGAGGCCTGCCCGGGTTGCTGTTGACGACGCAACCCAGCCTGCACTCTATTCTTGGATCCATCTCCAAAGATTAGCACAAAACTGCACAAGTGAGTCATTCTGTGCACTTCGTCCTGAGTAAAACATCTACAAAGTCTACTTACTCATCTTTATTGCGACATCTATTCACTAATTACCAGGACAGTCCCCATGAAGCAGCAACTTTTGTTGGCTAGATCATGGTTGAGGTTGTTCCCTACTTTCTCAAAAGTAGAATACAGTAACATGGTGGTCCTACGTACAGTGAGGCAAAAACGTAGCCACCAATTATGCAAGTTGTCCCATTTAAAGAGATGAGCGAGGTCTGTCATTTTCACCATAGGTACACTTCAACTGTGAGGAATTTTTTTTCAAAAAAAAAAATTCAAAGATTTTATTAGTATAACGTCGCAGAAAATAAGTATTTGGTCAATAGAAAATGTTACCTCAATACTTTGTAATGTAATGGTTGGCAAAGTATAGGTCAAACATTTCCTGTAGGTCTTGCACTATAACCAGTAATTTGGGCCATTCTTCCATGCAACTCTTCTCAAGAGCTGTGATGCTTTGGGGTTTGTCGCTGGGCACAGATTTTTTATTGGATTGAGGTCTGGAGACTGGCTAGGCCATTCCAGAACCTTGTAATGCTTTTTACGTAACCATTCCTTCATTGGCTGGGCGGTGTGTTTGGGATCATTGTCATGCTGGAAGATCCAGCCACGTTTCATCTTCAATGTTCTGGAAGGAGGTTTTTACCCAAATTCTCACGATAAATGGCCCCATTCATCCTTCCCTTAATACGGTTCACTCGTCCTGTCTTTGCCGAAAAGCAGCACCAAAGCATAATGTTTCCACCCCCATGCTTCACAGTGGGTATGGTTTTATTGAGCATTCAACTCAACTCTATAGGTCCTAAATACTTATTTTCTGTGTATCAATCCCGCTTATTAAAGTGGGGTTGGACTGATCTGATCACCCTAAATAAGTGAAAGTGAAGTGATTGTCTCTATGATACATTGCAGCACAGCACACGGTGTCAGAAAGAAATTTGTCCTCTGCTTTTAACTTGGTGAGCAGTGGGCAGCCATGACAGGCGCCCGGGGAGCAGTGTGTGGGGACGGTGCTTTGCTCAGTGGCACCTCAGTGACACCTTGGCGGATCGGGATTCAAACCGGCAACCTTCTGATTACGGGGCTGCTGCCTAAACTGCTAGGCCACCACTGCCCCTGCACCACGGCACTAACATAGATCCTTAAAGAATCTCCAGCTCCACTTTCCCAACTACTAATTACATGTTACAAAGATTCGGGGTGAGAAAGGAGGAGAACTCACACGCCTTTCACGCTCCAGGCTGCGCTCAGTTTTGCGTCACTCTCGTGGAAAAGAAAAGAAATCGAAACAGAGAGAAAAAAAAAAGAACAGGCATGGCTATTTCCCCTCTTCCTAAAACAACGATCCCCAACTGCAGCCCCTCATGACATCACCTCAGCCGTTTAACACAGCGCTGCACAATCGGCCCCATGTTCCACCAGGAATTAATACTGACAGTAATGACGCATTTATACACTCACACATCACAATACACATTAATGTGTATAAACACATTATAATCAAATAATCAGGCTCACGGTCTTAATATTTCACATCACTTGGTCCCATCTTTCTGTTGCCAAGAAACTGTCAATCAATCAATGTCGTATTCAGCAAACACACTCTATTGTTTACTCTTCTCACCATATGGATGAATGCATAATCCCACAAAGTCACATATGATCCTGGGTTTAAGGTTGGCAGGGATTAAATATTAATAAATGTAACACAAAATTCAACACACTGAATACCGATAGCGGTATTTTAGATCCTCGCGTCATTTGGCAACTTGTGTGAAAGTGGGATGTGTCACTACTTTATAAGGTCAGATAACACCAATGACCGAAGCAGCACGGCCCCTGGATACGGCCCCTGGATACGGCCCCTGGATGGTCGGTGACCCTATGAGGCTCTGTGGTCAGGTCTTTCCAAAAAGAGTGCTGAAGATAAATCTGTGTGGTTGGTTGACCTCACGTAGACTCCTTTTCCTCCAGACTACATTTACACGGTTACACAGAATGGGGTTACAACAGCAATCTGTCAAAATTGCATTATTATTGACACCGATATTAAAAATGCAGGAAATGTTGACCGCGCCTGCTTCTGCTCATTGGTTGAGCGATAACACGCACACAACTTTTCACTCTGCACCCTCCCCTTGCTCGCCCAAAACACTCCCAGTACGACCGCCACGCCAGCGTCACGCACGTTCCTACATACTTCAACTTGGCATCGATGACGAGGTCCACTGGCAACTTTAAGCACATTTTGTAAGAGCCCAGCTGTACAGGAAATAGGCAGAAACCCAGAAGAAGAACGTAACGTGTTACCACGTCGCGTCCTTGTTTAGCAGGTCTTCCAGTTTTAACATTTGTTACGCTAGAATGGCATCTGCATTTTTAAGCTAAGCCACCCTTTCCATCGGCCGATTGGCTTGTTTTGTGTCGGCACTTTTTATGGTTCTGCTCAAGAGTGCAATCGCAGCAGCGGCTGAACATTCCGGAGCGGCGGGCCCACGCTTCGCCTGCATGTGCTTAAGAGGTACTTGAGAACGCTCTTAATTGACACGTGCTTTGCCACTCGAATCAAAGCCACTGACCTGAGGCCGGTGCAAGTGCAGAGAGAGAGAGAGAGCGAGAGAGAGAGAAAACCAAGCGCACTTATGTGAACCGTACAAAAATTGCGCAAGGACCTTATTCCTCCACTTGGCCGGGTCGCATTTTCCCGCTTGTTTATCGTGACCCCGTCAGAGGGTGGGTTATCTGCCGGCCGTCTGGCTCTGCTGCTAATGAGGGCATTGTACCTGTCAGACGGAGACCTCAATCAGACCATTTCCTTTGCGCTCATTAGATCAGAGGGCCAGCGACGGACACGGGGAAAACTGGACAGATATCCCATTAGAATTTTTTTTTTTTTTAAATCGCATCGCATGCTGCTTAGGGCTGAGAGGGCTTGACCTTTGACCCACGCACGTTTGGTTGCTGGTAAAAGCACAGCACGTCCGGCCAGATTGGATGAGAGATGGAGCTGGCCAGGCGTAGGGCAAGTGTTATCGCCATGGTGACCAGCATCTAAACACTCCAGGCTCTGAGGTCATCTGTACTTTTCTCCAGGATGGTTACTGATGTTAACTAGAGAGTGCGATGCGATATGATACATTACGATAAATGCCATACTTGTAAAATGACTAAAATATATATTTTTTCCACACACACACACATAAAGATGGAATCAGAAAATAAGGTAAAGTAAGATGCTATAATACGAATACCAACAAGCCTGAGAAAAACATATCCGAGCCGAAAAGCTGCATGGTGTGTCAAACGTATGAAATTGAGACTGACTGGGATCTCCGCCTAACGTTTTTTCATGGCATGTGACGTACATAAAAAGATCCGGCCTGCGATAAATTCATCCCATCAAAACGGAGTTAGAAACCGCCGCTCCCGTCTCCGTCTGGCATTCCGGCGCCGCTATCTGCTGCCGGGCTGTTTGGCTTGTACCGGGGGCCTCGGGACGTCTTTCTACCTGACAGCTCCACCAATGGCCTCCCTCTGTCCTGCGGGGCGCGACCCCGCCCCTGCCCTGCCCTCCCATGGCCCGTCCCATCTGTGCTCCGCTACGCTGATGCTCTTAAGTAAACCCGGTGACTTTAATTTGACATGCAGCAATGGTCGATGACGCCTTCATTCAAACATTTTCCCTTTTTTTTTTTGAATGGCGGTAGTTCGTTTGTACGTACCGACCTGGCCTGCCCGGCCGAGGTCAAATAATCGCTCCAATATCAGGACTGAACATGATCAAGAGTGTCAAAAAAAGGCCGATCTGTGCGCGTTGACTTTGGGGGAATGGACACGTGGAAACCTGGTGCGAGGGAAAGGGCGTAAACCTGAACACGCAACGCACAGGGACGTTCAACCTGAAGAGACAGACACAACGGCGCTTCCTGTCCACGTCCACCACACAGTTACGTGCATGGACAGGGCCCGGCGGCCCGGCGACAAGGCGGGCACCGATGGCCACTTGTGGCTCCTGACCCTGGAACAAATCTGGAAAACTACGCATGACCTACAACGTCCAAAGTCGTCAATTGATCCCGCAAATGTCGCCAATAATAAGAGGTGAACGGCAATGACCAACTTTGCACCAGAATTGTGGCCAGAGCCTAGAAAAGTTGCTCATAGAAACGACGTCGGCGTCTCGCAGAAATATCCGTGCACGTTGAATATTTTGGTTGGTTTTGGAACGCCGAATCCAACCCGCCCAATAAGCACGTTCCACGGCCCGTGGAGCGTTATTAACACGTAACTGAGGGTTCATAAGACAGCCGTGGAACAACTGGACTGTACATCTACTCGGCGTTGTGTCGTTCAGCAGCTGATAGTACGCAACACCGGTCGCCATTAATATACGGACGAGGGAAATGCGCATATAGCCGGGAAAGAAGAAGCAACTTTAACCCCTGTTCTCTGGCGTATTTTCCGGAACTCACCTCGTTACCTGCGCGTCTTCATCGTCTGACGGGGGGAAAAAAAACAGCAGGCGGCCGAATCGGTGCTCGGGGGGCGATGCTGCGCGAAATCCCGCCGTACGCGGAAACCGCGCTCCTCCGAGGCGGCGCGGAACTGGCTGGACGCTCCGCCAAAGTCCGAACGCGGCGCGGCGTCTCTCCGTGGGGGTAAAAAAAAAAAAAGGGGGGAATAAAGCGGAAAAGAAAGTTTCTGCTGTCGACCGTGCGCGGCGCTCGGGAACTGCGACTTTTTCTCTCGGGGTTCTTTTTTTTTTTCGCCCCGCAGCTGCGCTCCAGGAAACGGGTGACGCCGCCTGCGCCGCCGCCGCGCGGGGTCTGCTGCCCTCGTCTGGACCCGCAGAAGGTCGCCGAGGGGACCGCCACACCAAACTTTCAACGCATTCCTTTAAATCGGCGCAAACCAACACAAAATCGCGCTTAATTAACCATTTGTGACGCTCCTCTTAACTAATTTTTTTTTTTTTACAAAAATTACACTGTAGTTTGCAATAGAACATCGTAGCTTTACGTTATCATTATAAAACCTTATCGAGCAATAATTTATGCCGCGTAACTTCTATTACAGTGAAAGAAGGAAGAGTATTTAAAAGAATACACTTCTCATTCAATGTGTTTTCCTCATTTTCATGACTATTTACGTTGGTAGATTCTCTCATGAAGGCATCAAAACAATGAATGAAGGTGGTAGTGGCCTAGTGGGTAAGACACTCGCCTGTGAACCAGAAGACCCAGGTTCAAATCCCACGTACTACCATTGTGTCCCTGAGCAAGACACTTAACCCTGAGTTGCTCCAGGGAGACTGTCCCTGTAACTAATGATTGTAAGTCGCTCTGGATAAGGGCGTCTGATAAATACTGTAAATGTAATGAATGAACACATGTGGAGTTATGTTCTTTACGAAAAAAGGTGAAACAACTAGTTTCTTCGAAATAGCCGCCCTTTGCTCTGATTACTGCTTTACACACTCTTGCCATTCTCTCGATGAGCTTCAAGAGGTCGTCACCTGAATTGCTTTTCCAACAGTCTTGAAGGAGTTCCCAGAGGTGTTCAGCACTTGTTGGCCCCTTTGCCTTCACTCTGCGGTCCAGCTCACCCCAAACCATCTTGATTGGGTTCAGGTCCGGTGACTGTGGAGGCCTGGTCTCCACTTTTTGTTAAGTGCTTAACTCCACATGTGTTCATTCATAGTTTTGATGCCTTCAGTGAGAATCTGTAAATAGTCATGAAAATAAAGAAAACACACTGATTGAGAAGGTGTGTACAAACCTTTGGCCTGTACTGTATAATGGCTAAAGTGATTTGGAAACGCGTTTTGTCCCCGGGCGCTTGCCGTCGTTCGCCCGTGTGAACGCGGACGTCGGTCTGACGGCATCAAAGTCCAACAACCGGACTGTCGTTTGGAACCAGTGTGTTTGTTCCGCTTCTGTTTTATTAGCATTAGTTTTAAATCCGCCATGCAGAGAGTGAAGGTAGTTTTGGGACACGTGAAACAGACCGGTTTCTCCGTCGCTCCGTCTCAGTGCGGCGCGTCTGCTGGGGCGCCTGATGACGTCGTTGTGGTCCATGGGTTGAGAACTGCGATCGGAAGGGCTAAACGCGGGTCGTTCAAGGTGCGCCGTGCTCGGTGTTGGTTCCTTAAGCAAGCAAGCAAGCAAGCAATCAATCAATCAATCGATCAATTTAATTTCTAAAGCACTTTAAAAACAACACAGTCGAACAAAGTGCTGTACAGAATTAAATTCAAACCATAGTTAAAATCTCATAGGATACAATTAAAAACTAGGTTAAAAATGGACATAAAATATCTAAACAAATTATAAAAACAATAATAGTCTAAAAGCCATGGGGGGAAGAATAGAGAAGAAAAGAAAAGAGAACTCTTTAAATCAGGAAGTGATTGTGCCTACAGATTAATTGATGGAGATTTAAATACAGTGTGTGCTGTATATAGAATGGGCGTTTTAGGTCGGTTGCCAAATGCGACTTGATGATTCCTCGTTGTGACTCTGCGTTAAAGGACACCACTCCAGACGAGCTTCTCAGTGCTGTGATCACAGCCGTCCTGAAGGATGTGGGGCTTCCACCTCATAAAGTTGGAGATATGTGTGTGGGTGAGTCTGGAAGCACTTGTTAGCAACAAATCTGATTATTCTACACACACTTGCATTATACATTTTATAGAGTGGTGTTTTCTTTTTGTATTGTTCCAATAGGCAACGTGTTGCAGCCAGGGGCAGGTGCACTGGTGGCCAGAATAGCCCAGTTTATGAGGTAGGATCTCAATAACATTAAATTGATGATAACAAAATGCATGCTTACCATCCAGAATCATTGCAAGTTGCCTTTAATTCCATTTTGAAGTGGCTTTCCTGAGACGGTAACAGTCTACACTGTGAACAGACAATGTTCCTCCGGACTACAGGCCCTGTTCAACATAGCAGGTAGGAGCTGAGCACTAATGCTCAAAGTCACCCTCTGCTTTTGTTTCTGCTGCCCAGAACTGACAGTATGCACATTTTGTTAAAGGTGGCATCAGAAATGGGTCATGTGACCTTGGACTTGCTTGTGGGTCAGTATTTGCATGAAAGATTTGCCAAGGGAAATGTTAATTTGTGAGTGTGATGTTAATCTTTCTTTCTGTCTGGACCCCCAGGGTGGAGAGCATGTCGCTGCGCTCTGTAGGTAACCCAGGAGACCTAAGTTCCAGGTTCATGGATGTAGAGAAAGCTCGCGACTGCATCATTCCCATGGGGTAAAAACATACACAGGAATCACATTACATTCACCAGGGACAATGGTGAGAAATATCTGCGAGCCCTTGAGACAGTGTGGTGAACGGCTGTCTGTTGCAGCATCACATCAGAAAATGTGGCAGAGCGATACGGCATCACCAGGGAGAAGCAGGATGCCTTCTCTGTGAGTTCTCATCAGAAGTAAGCTATCAGTTCTCCCTCCCACCCTCACGCACTATCCTCAACCACGTAGTCCTGTTAAGACAGAAATATACTCACTGTGAGCTACGTATGTGTAGCCGTACACGGTTGCGTTGTTAACATTTGTGCTGATATACTTGCATCTGTACTGTGCGTCGTAATCTGTAGTGTGTACTCCTTACCACCAGGTGTCAGTGTCGAGGCCGCAAACCAAATAAATTAATGAATACCTCTATCTTAAAATTGTCATCTGAGACCCCGGAAGAAAACACAAGAGGAGCAAAACGCCGGGAATTGATTTGCCCCTTGGGGACAAATAAAGTTCTTTCAATTGAATTGACCAACTCGCCAATGTGTGGATTGCTATCTGGTTCTATGACTAGTTTGCTGGACACCTGTATATTTGACACGCTGATGCTGTTTACAGAACACTGGTGTTGTGAATGGCTTAAACCATGTGCTCTTCAATCGGCACGCTCGTCCTCAGGGCTGCAGCGGCACAGAAGAAAGGCCTGTTCGATCAGGAGATCACACCGGTCACCACTAAATTTGTGGATGAGGGAGGCTCAGAACGCACCATCACGGTCACCAAGGACGATGGCATTCGACCTGGCACAACAATGGAAGGGTTGGCCAGACTCCGGCCAGCGTTCAAACCGGACGGAAGCACGACAGCTGGTCAGCGCACTTTTCTGTACAATCACAATCTGCCATATTGTTGTTACGTCAAGTTGTGTGAAATACTTAATTCGCCAGTCAGGGAGAATAACAGCTGCTCTCCCATGCAGGCAATGCCAGTCAGGTGAGTGACGGTGCAGCGGCGGTACTGGTGGGCCGGCGCTCCGCGGTGGAGGCCCTAGGCCTTCCTGTCCTTGGTGTCCTGAGAGCCAGTGCAGTTGTGGGCGTTCCCCCAGATGTCATGGGCATCGGGCCGGCTGATGCCATTCCAGCCGCTGTAAAGCAGGCAGGTTTGTATTCTTCCTTATTTTGTATCAGATTGCGAACAATTTTGTTTTCTTTAAATAAATTCTACTACTGTTTTATATATTCTCTATTAGGTTTGACATTGGCTGATATTGATGTCTTTGAGATCAATGAAGCCTTTGCTAGTCAGGTATGTTTTGCTAGAAATAACAAAATGACCTTTTTTTTTTAAATGTTTTTTTTATTTGCCCATCTTAACTGTGTATGCGTGGCACGTTCCAGGCTGTCTACTGTGTGGAGAAGCTGGGCATTCCCCCTGAGAAGGTGAATCCCAATGGTGGAGCCATTGCACTGGGTCATCCATTGGGTTGCACAGGGGCCCGGCAGGTGGTGACCCTGCTGAATGAGCTCAAGCGCAGAGGCCGGAGGTATGTTGATCGTACGAGTTGAGAACAATAATCAATAGGAATAAGGACAAATACTGTTCTTTACCCCCTCCCCAATTCAGGTCCTATGGTGTGGTCTCCATGTGCATTGGAACTGGGATGGGGGCTGCAGCAGTTTTTGAATATCCTGGATATTGATTGCCAAGGAGAGATATGGAAATTGTGATTTACTGTTTTTGATCACTATACAACAACAGTCCTTAATTACCACTAATGTGGCATATGATGCTTTTAGCGAGGTGCGACTATACTTGAATTCCACAAGTTCAATGTCAAGAATGAACCATTATTGATTTAGGACATATCACATGAGCTTAATGGATCTTTTGGAACAGAATATCTACTAAAAAGTGCCTTGACTTCTAAGAGTTATTCAGAGTGATTTATATAAATGGACACCTCTGGCTTCTGAGATGTCCTATTGATTTAAGGAAGTGTTGCAAGATGTTCTGGAACTTAATAGGATTGCCACCTTGTCCAGTTACTGGCCTGTCAAATTTTGGATTGATCTCCAAGAGTATGTGTCTGAAATGCGGCAAATGTCTGTTGATTTAATTTTATTTTTTATTTCATCACACATTAATACTCAATAATACTAAAAGACAACCGAACATTTATCACTTGTTTCATTTGTACATATTATTACATGTAATCAATTACTTTGAATAAAGATGGAATATCATTGTCTGCTGATCATCAGCCCCACTGTGCAGATATATGAGAACCGGCCCAGCAAGTGATGCCTGTGCCTGTTGTAGCCTGTTCAAGTTGACTTTCTTCACCATGCACCTGCATGTATGTGTTTTTCATCTAAGGAGCCTCTTCCCACCACCTGCAGCCTGAGGGAAGCCTCTCCCAGCATTCCTCTGATGGTAATGATGGCTGTGAACTCTTCCTGGTCGCTTTAGGGAAAGATATTGCATTTATTTGTGGGAATTTGTGGCAGTGCTAGTAAATTACGTTGCTTGGGCATCGTAGAAGCAGAATGATGTCAGGCATGTACCTGGCAGTGAAACAAATTTGTAATGGCTGGCTGCTGCCGGATTGCTTCATAGGCTTCAACACACCACAGTCAGGCCTCACCCTGAACACACCTCTCCCACTCGCCTCTTCTAAGGAGGCAAACCATCAACTGATCACAATAAATTAGTAATACATTTAAAAACTCTCATGACAAACCATCCCCCTTCTTAAATAGAAGTAAGCTGATTTAAAAGGTGCTTTATAGCATGATGGACTTTTGCACATGGCTGTATTTTACCTATAAAGGTGTTCCAGGAGCTGCTGGAGCCTCCTTGGTTATAAAGGTGAACCTCTTTTATCTGCGGCTGGCCCACATGGCAGATGCCAAAGTCCACGTTATCACTTGAGAGGCGTAGTGCTGGCAGGGCCAAGTGGGCCAAGAGTGGCACCATCTAATGAGGAGAAATGAAAATGGTCACCCCACACAAAGGACATTGGAATCTCAATGTTTCTGGTCATATTCAGAAGAAAAAAATTATATTAGCATTTAAACCGTGTTTATATAGCAACAGTGTTCATTCATGGAAAATGCGTTCTTGCTAATACCATGTCTGACCTGAACGCTGTTGTTTGTGAAGTGCAATATGAGTGTCTGGTGAAAACAGAGGTTTTTCTCCCCTGAGTCACCACAGACCAGCGTTACAGAGGGCGGCAGCTCCTCTGGTCGCCTGTTCACATAGTCCAGAAGAGATACGGAAGAGTGGAACCCAACTTTCACCTGCAGATTACATGTTGATAAGAACAATCAGTCAGCAAGACAAGAACAATTCAAGTATGTCAAAGGGATTCCTATATATGAAAGCAATAAAAAGGTCTAATAACTTGAGTTGGACTCAAGTTGTCACACACCTGCATGTTGTGCTGTGGAGGAAGCCGCAGTGGCTGACTCTCTGCTGGCTGCCCGTGTGAGCTGCCAGTTCTGCTGACAGCACGGGGCTGCAGAACGGAGAACGGCGGCTGACAGCTCAGCCTGAAGCACAGTGGCATCTCCGTCAGGTTCTTCAGTTGTATCGTCCGCGCCACCACAGTCGCCTGGGCAACAATGCAGTCGATTGAACTAGCATAGAAAATACGCTCGGCGTGCCAGGTTAAGGTTAAAGGTGTAATCATATAATTTTTGCTTAAAAATGTTATGTTACATATCGGCATTTGATTTGTGTACATTAAAGTGCATAGCCATGTGTTAGACTTGTCCTTAAATTAATCCAAAATTGTTTCTGCCTTTAATCTTTCCTCAAAGCACAGTCTGGACTCATAAAAGCTCTGCTAAAACAGATGAGCGGTTCTCTATCAGACCCACCTCCTTCTGGTCTTCCTCCTCTATTAAATTACTTGCTACTGCCCAGAACTTCAGAATCTTCTCATCGTCTTCCATCTGTACCAACAGACTTCACACACATGCACGCAGGCACACAGTATCCAAATTACCCTCAGTAGCTGTCGCCACAATTCATCACTGCACTGATTCCAAATGCCAAAGCAAACCAGCAGAAGAAGAACACGCGCACAGCCAAAAACGACAAGGACACAAGCGATTCCATTTTGTGCTGTTTACTGTGCATGCAGAATTAGCTCTGGTTGGCATGGCGACTGTGTGCACATGGGACTGAGTTCTCAACAAAGCCAGAAGATGAACATAGTGTCTCACGTGGCTGGCTTCACCGAGGCCTGCAGGTCCAGTCTCAGGGGTTCCATCCTGTAGCCCTGTGCCCGCTCCACTTTTCCTGGAACGCAGGATGCCACCTGGTGCCAGACAAGTTTTTGTTTCTTTCATCTCTCATTTGCCAGACAGTCTCAAAGAGAAATGATTTTCGCTAAAACTGTGGAATGAAGTCAGTAAAAGAGTTCTAGCCAACGAACAGAAAAAGAGGTCAGAGGTGAACATGATTTTGGTAGCATGCCTTACCCTGGAGTCAAGACTCATGAAGCCCAGAGCAAAACCCAAACACTCGGAATCCTTTGGCTGGTCTGAGAGACTGAGGGGGGTGAAGGACACATGCATGATGCTACAGCCCCCTGCTGGAACTACCTGGGACCACAAATGTGCATTAAATGGGACAGTTTTTCCTTGGTTTCAATGCATAATGAGAAAAAGAGGGTAGTTTTGAAGCCATGACATACTATCTGCTGGGGCGTGATGCAAAACGGGTAGTCAGAGGCATTGCCTTCATGAGCTCTTAGGAACACAGAGAAGAGTTTCCTCTCTGGACCATGAACGAAAGGAGACATTATCTGCTCCTCTTCTAAATGATCCCCAGTGGGCTCCTATTTGAAACAATGTTTTAGTATTTACAGTCTCTTCTGAAATAAAGGAATAAACGTAACGATGCTCACAGAATAAACCGTGCTGAGGGAGGAGCAGGAAATCTTGCTGCTGGGGGTGTGGCTTCTATCCCACGTGGGTGGGGAGTTCTCACTGGAGGAAAGTCTTCTACCCACAACCTCATTGCCATCAGCATCTTTCAGAGGGAAGGGCTCCCCACAAGCTACCACCATGTCTAGTAGCTTCCTGTCTAGTGGGTCCCAGTTAAAAGTCTCCCAGTCAACACGGATATCTGGAAGACAACACAAGCTCAAAACCACCTGCTTTTAAATGTCATATTTTCTCTCAGAAAGGTCTGTAAATAAATGATGTGACTTATCCACATTCTTATGAAAGGTTTTACCGTATGGGCTGGTATTGTTCAGGCGCAGAGAGCGTGACACGGTGTCTCCCCCAGACATGTGAGTTCCAAATCTGTAGAGTCAACAGCAAAACCACCCACGTCTCATAACTAAAATGTTTCAGAAAGAATACACAAATATGTTCTTTCCTTTCTCACCTTATGATTGGCCCCTCATTCTGTTTCTCTGGATGTGGTCCAGTCATCTGGAAGTAAAGTGGACAGCCCCTCACTGCCATCTGTACTGGGATGCAGGTTGGCTCAAGATCTCCTGCCTCAAATTAGACGGAACAAACACAGACATTTACCCATCACCACATCCCGTGATTGCTTGTGTGGATTAATTCGCATTCATAACATGACCAAAGTTTCATTTCATACTTTACATATAAGCAGGTCTTGGTAGTCTCCCCACATGTTGGTAAATGCAGTGATGTTTATGGTGTGAGTCTGGAACGGCCCAAGAGTCCCAGAATCTGGCTGGACAAAGAGCACTGCTCCTTTTCCAAGGGATAGCAGATCCTTGACAAAGTCTTCATAGAGGAAAAATAACTCCATAATAAAACAGCATGCACATAAAGACAAAATGTATATATTTGAAGAAACATAAAGTGTTATACCATCATATGCTTTCTCCTCAATTTTCTTAGCTTGTACTGAGTGTAACGGCCTTCTCATATAAATATGCCTGAATAACATAGTAATATTCAATGTGTCAGTATGAGCAAAACCCGTGTGATTACACTTCTAATACTGAGACTAATACTTCTAATACTGATATCTAAATGAGACCTTTACCTAAACTGAGACTCAGAGGGACGATAGGCTTTGAAATATTCTGCCTCAACAGAGAAGGAGGCCGGGATGGCCGTCTCATTGGTTAATTTCAACGTTCTGGTGACTGGGACTCCGAGAGTCAGTTTGTCCCCAAAGTCAAGTACTAGTGCAGAAGAATTGGCACTGAAAACATGACATATGGAGATCAGATGTATAACAGTAATTTTAATAACAAGCATATTGGGTTATCAGAATGACAAAAACCAGGTTACCTATCAGGGAGAGAATAAGAGACAGAGAGGGGCTTTGCTTTTGAGGAGAAATGCAACACTGGAGGATTCTCCATCTCTTTCACTTCACAGACTGCTGATATACCAGTAATCTCTTCCTGTTTGAGAGACATATGAAACATGCATAAGCTTTTATTATTAAAGGAAATGCAGAGATTATTGGCAGCTCAGCATGGAGCAGGTACGTACATCAGTGTGAGCTGTGAAGGAGACCATGACCTCCAATTTGGCTTGAGATGCTAAAGTGCCACTGGCTGGCACAAAGCTGGCTGTGCACAGGGATGCTTGTTTGCCAAAAACCTGATGAAGAAGAATGTGATCCACACCCAACCATTCAATCCCTGGCATTTTTAATTAAAGTGTCAATTATGAGCATTGTGTCTACAATGGCATTTCTTGAAGTGTAACCCACAGATTTGGTGCATTTGAAAGCTATTCATTAATAATTCATTAAAGCCCAGATGTGAGCTAGCTGAAGCCAATTTTCCTGACAACAGAAAAAAAACGTTCACTCCCAAATGTCTGCTGATTCTTGAAAAATGAAGAAATGTGTATTCTGACCGGTCCCCATCTGAAATGTGCAGGTAGTTGGGTCTGGTTGAAGATGGTGACAGTGCTGGTCTCTGGCACCCCGACATAGAGGTTGGGAAACACCATTTCACAGCTCAACAAACACACGTCATGGCCCTGCACGTCACCCTTTACCAAGAGTTTACTGGGGACATAGAAATAAAAAAAAAAAAAATAAAATATATATATATATATATATATATATATATATATATATATATATATATATATATATATATATACATATATATATATATATATATATATATATATATATATATATATATATATATATATATATATATATATAATAATTGATATACATAAATAATTTATATATATAAAGAAGTTCTCTCACCACCCTGTCCCCTCCTTGACCACCAGCTCCAGGTTGCTCTCAAAGTTTTGACAGAGCAGGGCCTTAAAGAACATTTTCACCTTACAGGAGGCAAATGGGGCCAGCAGACCTTCTCTGGGGTCTAGTACCAACTGACATGGAAAAGGACAACTCAAAGAATCAAACTTTCATTATACTTAGTACTGGGCAATGGTACAGTCATAGTTGAGATGTACCTGACCACTCGTGCTATGCTGATCGAGGCTCCACTGTGCCTCTAGATGACTGTGGTTGATGATATTAAATCTAGAGTCAGTCTCTTCTCCCAGTCCCATCAGCCCAAGATCCACACTAGGCACGTCTATGGTGAGCTCTGGACCCTTACACCCAACACACCATTGAGGAATGATAAGTACTTGTACTTTTTATTAATTGCTATTGACAGACCACACTTAACATACTTACAATCATATAACTCTAGTAGTAGCCTAGTGGGTAAGACACTCACTTATGAACAAGAAGACCATAAAGTCTCAGGATCAACCCCACTTACTACCACTATGTGCCTGAGCAAGACACTTAACCCTGATTCTAACCCTACTTAACCATACAGATTGTAAGTCACTCTGGATAAGGGAGTCTGATAAATGTTGTAAATGTAAATGTAAAAAGAATATGCAAGAATATGTGTAAGGGCTTTCTTGCAATGAGTCTCTACAGAGTGCAGAGTGTCTCCTCCAACCTTAAATGTTGCATTGATGTGCAAGCCCAGGGGTTGTGGGTAATGCTGAACATGGCAGAATAAGACAGATGAAAAGTGCTCTGGTTTTCCTCCAGTGATTGCCAGGCTCAGTTCAATAAAATCGTTTGCCACTGGAAACCAAAGGACAACTTAACAGAATGCATCTTTTTGAGCACATTTCTCATACCCCTCAGTGGTTTTACCTATTTCTCCAGTAGGGGGCTCCACCTCCATGGTGTGGCAGTCTCTGGTGCACTCCCATTCAAAGCGAATGACTGATTTGCTGTGGTTCCACATCTAAATTATAAAAGCTGTTCTTCTCAAGGACATAATTTATTTATAATATAGAATAATATTTATTTATTTATTTATTTATTTGGAATGGGTACTTGTATCAAGCCACATTATAATTTTATTTGAATTTTACAGAGTCTGTTAGAGTTACCTTGAATGTCTTGATCATGGTAGTGTGGACATAGATTTCCTCAGACAGGATTATGGTGCATGGCTCCAGGAGGACCTTGTAGGGTTCGGTAGAGCCTTTCACCTCCACCTCCATCACCACCTCACTGCACATTTGTTCTGTTTCTATTGTCTGAGCTGCTCTGTTGACCCAACACAAAAATAAAATGGGATTAAAACATATTGATTTTGTACCATTTGTACTACATTTATTCATATTAATCTTATTATTACATCAGTCTTTACATCAAGATAAGTGGAGACAGTGGAATATCCTTGAGCTCTCTCTGCATTAAGGCCTTACCCTTCTTCAGGAACTTGTCTGGGTGGCTCTCGGGCATTAATTATGACCAGATGACATAAGCTGTGGTAATCAATCAACTGGGGAAACGTAAGTAAATATGAGTAAATAGGGGAATATGGCTGGGAGTAAAGGGCTCTGATATTAAATGTGTGGTAGAGAGTGTGTGTAAGTAAGTACCCGCTGAGGGTGGTAGGTGAGCAGGAACTCATGGTCTTCCAAAGGTTTCAGAATCCCTGATGCGGGGCTGATGAGGAAAGCATTGTCAGTGGCTATGTGACGCTGGATGTAGGATAGGTCTGCGCCTTCTTCATGCTGCTGCAGGATGGGCTTCATGATCGACCAGTGAAATGGCAGCTCTATGTGGCTTTACAAAGAATGACATAACAATATTGAACAAACCAATGCATAGTCATGTGTTATACATATACAAAAAGTGTAATTGTTTTATTTCTAGACTGAGCCAACACTGGAGACAAATGCATGGGGTCTATAGTAGACTGAACAATCAGTACAATGCAACAACTTAGCTGAAACAAATTTCCTTTTATTTGTTCAAATTTCACTTCCTCTTCCCTGATTTAACCATTGAAAAAAGGACAAGGATCATCACTCTGTGGTTTATTTTGTAAGCAAGCAATAAGATATCTCACCCATTGTTTCTGATCACCATTTTTTTCCTCAGCACAGAGTATGGGTTGGTTGAACCGAAGCGTACGAAGTGGTTGGCAGTGACATCACGTAACTCCCCAACAGCAGGAAGGTCCTCGCCACCTGTCACAGACACCAGGTCCAACGCAATCATCTGTCCCTGACCTGAAAAGTGTCACAGAGGCACATATTTTTTATGCACATAATTTACTTTCTGTATGTATTCTACCATTCACATTTAACACATTCCGACAAACTTGTTCTAACATTAGATGCCAATCTTAATTAATCTCACAGTGAAAAGCCACATTCCTCATCACATGTTTCATCACATGTTTCATCAGCAGTAGATTGATAGTGTCCACCAATTACTATGACAAGTTCCCAGCCTCTGCACTGTCTTATTAACAAGGGACACACCCATTCACATGGCAACAATTCAAAATATGTTGCAATGCATTCACTGTATGTTGTACTGGTATAACTACGCATGCAAACAAATAAAAATCTTGAATCTTCTGAATTCAGAGCTAAAAGTCTCCAAAACCTGCAATGATGTTGTTTTTACAAAAAAATATTCTTTTTAAATGTCTCTTTCAAACAGATTTTGTAGGCATGGAAAAAGATATTCTTACATAGAATGTGGATATGCTGTTTTGTCTTGTATATATGTTTAAGCCATCTGAGCCATTGCAGTAAATATATTCAGGCTGGCGCTCTGGTTTAGGAAGAAATGGGTATTTGACAAGAAGACACTGTCAGCATACCCTGCAGGGTGATATGTTTCACATGGCAGTTGTCACAAACGATGGTGAAGTCCTGAGAAAAAAGCTCAGCTGTGCTGGGGAAAAACACAACCTGCGGAATTACAAAAAAAATTACAATGTACCAAGCACAATGAAATTCTTACTTGAGAAAGAATTCACTTGTTATAGATAATATAGAACTATGTCATAGGTGTGGGCATGGCTGATGGACTGCATGTGTAATCATAATCTCACCTCCAGCACAGTGGCCTGTCCAGGCAACAGCTCAAAGAGAGAAGGGCACACAGCAAAGGGCAGCCCCTCTGCATAGCTGGCCTTCACCACAGACTGCGGAGAGAAATGCAGCATTACGGTTATTATGGTATTAAAACATAGGACATACTGGGAAATGTGAGCTGAATTACACTGGAGAAAATAGACAGTAAACCCTCAAGATATTATCATTCACTTCACTTTTAAACTCAGTTTTCTGCACCTTTCTGCACTGTTTCAGTTCCTAGGGACACCATGAGGCTGTTATTAGGAAAGCGTCCTGGTTTTGATACAGGCCCAGTGATCTCACCTTGAGGTCGAATGCAGGCCACTGTTTTCTGGGCATGATGCAGAAGGTTCCAGCACTGAAGCCCTCATTTTGGCAAAGTACCTCGATGAACTTCACACCCCCAACCAAGCAGTAGCCACAGTCCAATTCAGCTGGCACTAAGCAATCACAGTGGTAAGAGAGACTCAGTGAGAGAAGAGCTTACATATTGCCATTTATGCATAATGATTGTTCATTTGGGTCCTGCGTAGTCTCAGTCTCCTCAGGTGGACGAATGCTATTCAAAATTTACATTTACATTTACATTTACAGCATTTATCAGACGCCCTTATCCAGAGCGACTTACAACCAGTAGTTACAGGGACAGTCTCCCTGGAGCAACTTAGGGTTAAGTGTCTTGCTCAGGGACACAATGGTAGTAAGGGCAAAATGGCATGTTAAAGTTATTACTGTAGTTGTAAAGTTTGTTATGGGTGACCCAGAAACCATGAAACGTCAGATGGTGACGCAGTAACTTTTCACCAGGGTGATACTGAGATCATGTTTCAAATTACTAAGCTACACAGACGGCATAATGCAGTGCAAACAATGTTGAAAGGGGTTCAGTAATGACCGTGTAATAATACTTTAAATAGGATTATGTAAGCACAACCTAAGGGCGCTTAATAATAGGTCACAAAACAGCAGAACTTTTCAAATGGACTCAGGCTCAAGCTAGAGTACAGACGTCTGGGCTCTTACACTCCCTGTCCTTATGGCCCTAACAGGTGCAATGGTGCATATAAGGTGAATCAAATATATGGGTGTGGTGAACTCATAAGTCTAGGCTTATTGCTTGACATTCTGTGACATGAAAAATCTAATTTTGTCACATGCCATTTGTCATTTATGTGTTGTACAGTTAGCACTGTGCAATATTTGTTGACTCACGTGTGAGTATAGGCGGGGGTCGCCGGGCTTCCACTGGCACAATGAGAGGCTGGCAGGAACGAGTCTCCACCACAATGAAGTCCTCATAATCTTCCAGTGAGTCTGGGGCAAAGCGAACTGTGTACTGGCAGCACATCCCAGCTGCTACAATTCCTCCTTCACCAGGGAACTTTCCTATGAACGTCCAGGTACAAAAAGGGAAACGTATATAAAAAATTTATAGAAATTAAGAATGTTTATCGTTTCAAATTGCAATGCTCTTGTGTTTTTTTCTTCATTGTTCATAAGGCACCAGTTGGTGGTGCCATCTCCCTGTTTTTATGCCCAGAAACACTGGAAGTCCCCACAACACCAGAAGCACTAAATAACATTGAGCTCAATCATCTCAGGCATTTAACCCAGCGCTGAGTGTAAGAAGTGACGGAGCCACAGGAATGAGAATGGCCTGTGTTTTAGGGCGGGTGAGTGGGAAGGAGCTCACCCAGGCCGATGGAGAAGTAGGGGCTGGCGGGTGGGATGACACGCACATGCTGGCTGATGGCAGTCATGTTTCTCAGGGCTATGGTGGTCTGAAAGAGAATGCGTTCAACTAAGCGCTCGACCGTAAAAATGTACAGAACTCATGCTGCATGTAACTATGGCCACACCCCAGCTTTCAGAAAACAAAGGAAGAAAATGCCTGCTTTGTTTGAGATTATAAGAGGGTAAATTCTAAAGAGAATCATTGGTCACAAATGAAATGTTTAATGTACCTCGTAAACTTGTCCCACGCTGTAGTCTGTGAAGAAAACCACAGCTGGATTGGCCAAGAATATTGGAACCGAAGCCTCAGGCCTGTGTCAGCAGAACAGCAATAAAGGTTTTTGTCATGCTGGTTTGACATGTCGAGGCAGTAGATCTGGAACGATGGCCGGACATGGCGTGGAAGAAGGACACATACGCACTACATCACAAAACAGGGGTTTAATACATGGTGGACAGGACAAGGGAAACATCACCAAACAATGACTCAAGGGCAAACAGACACAAACAGGGCAGCTTTATACAATCATACACATGCCATCACGTCCTCTACTCAGCAACACATGTAATATGGAGGACAAAAAAAAACACTGGAGTGCATGGTGCTGTTACGGATCATATGGCAATATGGCAGAGTGACTAAGAAAATTAAGGTAAGTGTGAAAAAAAGGCCCCATTGTGTAACCACGCAGACATTCACCGGATTATGCTGTCACGTAGGCAAATGCAGCTGATTGCAGGCCAAAAGCCTCTTGCACCCTTGCGGTGGAATGTGCAGCAAGACAGGAGTATTTAACCAAGACAGCAAAACTAATGTCTAACAGATAACAACAAAACCTTTAAAGCCGTATGTTTAAGCAAATTACACCTAATATTTTATGGCCATATATTTGCCTGATGACAAATCTATTGTGTTTTGGGTTTGTAGATAGAATTAAACATAAGATTAAACATAAGATTTTAAAATATAATATGAATAATAATTTTAATGGTCATATGATTCTGTTGGCTGAGGACATAGGCCACCCCAGTAACACAGACTTGCAGGGCGTTTGACAGTCCACCATGATGACCTGTGTGTTTTATCAGGCTTGTCTGAATACCTTTATTCTGCCCTCTTTCTTTATGAAGTGCATGTTTGAAGGTTTGAAGTGCATTTTCTTTTATAATTCACAGCTCAGACGAACGCAACAATAGCACCACATGCTTCAAGCAGAAGCAGGATTTGTTGGTTAAACACACCCTGGAGACCATGAAATATGGCACAGTAATAGTGGTCAAATGGGTGACATAATACAGGGCGTAGAAGCACTATTGCAAAGATCACATTTCATACTGGTAAGCTGCACAAACAGCTGGCTGACGCGTAAAGAAGTGTGATCAACCGAGACGACTCTTTAATGGCCAGCCTATTATGCTTGGAAACCAAGGGTACAACATCAACAGGCCATAAAACAGCATATACACTACAGGCCAAAAGTTTGGACACACCTTCTCATTCAATGTGTTTTCTTTATTTTCATGACCATTTAAATTGGTAGATTCTCACGGAAGGCATCAAAACTATGAATGAACACATGGCCAGGTCTCCACTTTTTGTGAAGTACATAACTCCACATGTGTTCATTCATAGTTTTGATGCCTTCAGTGAGAATCTACCAACACATTGAAGGAGATGGTGTGTCCAAACATTTGGCCTGTACTGTATATATAGGTCAGGTGGATGTGGTGGTTTTTCCATTCGTATTCGTATTGGGCACAACATACAAAACCAGTTGCGGATGAAAGAGAGCTCGCTGCCATTTAATACTGGCCGCTGAAGGCGTAGCACGAGGCCATGTGCCATGCAGGCGCCAGCCCAGATTCAGGTATCGCTGCTACAGGAGGTAGTTTTGTTGTAACAGTAAAGACGCTTTATATTGAGTCTACAGACTGCCAACAGACTGCTGTTTATATTGTTGCTACGCAACAGGGAAGGCAGAAGACGCCTGTTCCTAAAAATCTGTTTATCGCCAGTAAAGCCAATAAACAGACACGGCTATATGTACCTCTCCTCCACCAGCGCTTCGTTCGCTGCGGCCTTGCTCTCTTCCATCTTTTTGGACAGGATGAGGGACTTGCACCCTCTCTCGGCACTGGGCGTCAGGAAGCGTGGGTTTCGCAGGAAGTTTTGTCGCTCTTTGAGCTTCAGCACATCTTCCCTTTCTTCTGCCCTGCGTTTGGTATTTGGCTGTCGCTTCCATGATGATTTACGCACAAATGCGGGTTTCTGAACACACATACAAGCAAATTATAAAACTGCGAGTAAGAAACATCTCTATAATCATTTGGATATAAATTTGTAAATTTAAATTTGATCAGTTTTTTTATATTACCTGGCTGGGAGTAGGAAGGCTTGTCTTGGTGCCGTACTCCTGAGAGGAGGAGGTAAAAGTCATTGTCGTCTCCGACCCATCCAGCAGGTTCTGTTCAGCTCCCCCTTGAGGTGAAATCACCGCAAATCCATCATCCTGG
The DNA here is from genome assembly GCF_900700375.1 of Denticeps clupeoides. Taxonomy (NCBI): domain Eukaryota; kingdom Metazoa; phylum Chordata; class Actinopteri; order Clupeiformes; family Denticipitidae; genus Denticeps; species Denticeps clupeoides. The sequence goes on along the minus strand of NC_041708.1, from coordinate 26,670,996 downwards.
GGCAGGTTGCAGGTATGTTTCACGTATGAGGTGGTTGGGTTGGCAAAACCTGGTGCAGACTTTCCTTCAACATGTCAAGGAGAACAATGGCACAAGTATTTTTTTTTCCCTCTGTGGTATGACTATTCATCAAGAGTATATATTACTGATTACCATTACTATTACTCAACTGTAAATAAAACCAACCGTCACTCAACCAGAGAAAAGCTGTTTCTGTTCAGCACACTACCAAATTGCACTAAACACTGGGAGATTCTCTGCTGACCTTGTGGGGGCTTTCTGTACGGAACCTGCTCTGTTATGTAGTCCTCTGGGCAAATCAAATGATTACTTTTCAGAAGATGGTTGTCCACACAGCACTTGAAGGCTGACCTGACTGGCGGCAGGAAGACGTACAAAACATCACATGGTGAGTACATTACATCCCTATGCTGCTTGAGTTCGTGTATTTTGTACTCTACCAGCAGGAAGATCCACTTGATGGTACGACCCTCCCAAATCCTCCAGCATTCGTGAGCGGGTTCGCTCCTCAGCCGCCGTGGCACGAACCCTGGCCTGAACGATGTGTTTCTCCAACACGTCAGCATCTCTCAGTCTCTGACCGTATTCGGCACGAGCCTGTACAGGACACCCAACTGCTGTGAATATTAATGAGTTATAATGCACGTGAACTAACGTGAGCAGTGCTACCTTCTGAAGCTCCTCCACGTATCTGTCTTGGAAGCGGTTTCCTCCTTGTCGTGACTTGGTCAGGTTAGCCACAGTGTCCTTGCCGATAACGTCTGATGTGTAGACATCTTTGAAAATGCTTGCCAGTAGATATGAAATCTCCTAGGAGGACAGAGGACAGAGTTATGGAGTCATCCCTCTGCTGGGGATTATAAAGTTTATCATCTAGATATATATATCATCTACAGATAGATAGATAGATAGATAGATAGATCATTTAATTTTTTTTATTAATTTGTCAGACCCAATATTTAGGATTGATATAATGTGACCTGTAACCTGGTTTATTGACATTACGTCAACGTGACAGATTAATTCAATTTTTTTATTCTTTTTTTTTTTTTTTACAGTGCAGTGAGTTCTGCCGACCTGACTTTCTCCCGACGCTGGTCTGTGTCGATCCATGGGCGGATCAGAAGCGTTTTCGAGCATGGTCGCGCCGGGAAAGAACACGACGTAATATAAATGAAGTGGTTTAATACGCCCTCCGCCAGGAATGGATATCAGCGAAGCTGCGATGCGGGTTATAAATGTTTCTGAACTTGAATCGCTTGCGCTGCGCCGCCATTGTTGTTTCTGTAACCACGGAAACAAGGAGCGCTTAAAGGGCCGGCTCCCTCTAAAAAGAAAATATTTTTTTAGTTTTCTTTTTAGATTGCCTTGCATGCTGACTGATCAATTATAGTTGTTGTGTGTCAATGTTTCCATGCAGAAGCTCAAATATTAACAAATCAAAATGCCTTTATTGTCACTGTTATAATTAGCCTACATAGATAAAGATAAATAATATAAAATTTCAGAATGCAAGAATTAGACCCTAATAATGCAACATTTAATATGTAAAGAGATTTAAAACAAGACATATATAAATTAACTAGATTTAAACAGCTAAATTATTAGTTATTAATTAGTTATTGCACTTGACGCATTGCAATGACAGATATATCATACTCTCCACATTAAATAAACGCAAAGCAGTGAAAGTGAGGTGATCGTTGAAGTGTGCTGTCCTTCATCCTAGATCAGTCTCTTAGACTCATGCGTCATGCTCTGCATCTTCATCAATTCAAATACCAAAGTTGAGGAAGGCTCAGCCTCCTCCTACCTCAGATCTCTCATCACCCCTCACTCTGCACCTCCGCCTCTTCGATCCTCCAGCACTGCTCGACTGGTACCACCATCTCTTACTAGGAAAGATACTCTTACTAGGAGTATCTAGATGTCTGAACAGATCACTTGACTTTGAGGATCACCAAAGATTTTCAAACACAAGCTAAAAACCTAAAAAGGGCTTTTACGTATACTTACTCTGAGTTGTTAAGTGAATGGTGTCACCAGATCGGTCCTAATGAACCAAATTAGGGATTTCAATGGACATTTTAAAGTCGATTTGGATTAGAGCGTCTGCCAAGTTCTGTAAATGTAAATGTTTCTCATGTGGATGAATTCCATGGTGCAGTAATTAATGGACAATCCTCAAGACATCATCTGATTATGGGCTCAAAGCTCATTAAAGGTCCTAGAGGATATATAATTTTTCATCAGTGCCCTAAAATGTTTTTTTGCAGAATGATGAAAAACGCATTTCCATCGCAATGTGGTAGGAGACCAGTGGTCCTAATGATTTATATGGTTGCTGGAGGAAACATCTAGCATGGCCTCCTGAACATTCTTTTAGTGTGATTATAATCGGGCCGTGGGATTTCAGATTGGCAGCAAATCCCTCCATTCCATCCCGCAATCTTTCTCAGTTTCGATAAATGTGCCTGGTGTTTGGACATCGGTACCAATGCCATACAGTGCAACACAAGCACTCGTCCTTTCATAGCATCAAGCACTTATTGTCTTGAGCCTCCACTCATTAAAAGAAGAATAATGCTTCTTTATAAATGTAAGGTTCTTGGCACTTTAATAGGGCTTGTGATGGTACGTAACTAAGATAGTGAAAGTGAAATGACTGTCATTGTGAAACACTGCAGCGTAGCACACGGTGACAGAACGAAATGTGTCCTCTGCTTTTAACCATCACCCTTGGTGAGCAGTGGGCAGCCATGACAGGCGCCCGGGAAGCAGAGTGTGGGGACGGTGCTTTGCTCAGTGGCACCTCAGTGGAACCTTGGTGATTTGCGGATTTGTTTCCTTTACCCGCAAGGCCACCACTGCCCCAAGAGGAGCCACCATGGCAGGATTGTTCAGTCTCTGCTGTCTCAGCATCTTTTTGTTTATGCTATACAGGTATGAAGACCAGATATGGACGGCAAAGCACTGGTGTACGTCTCTCTGGAGACAAGCGTCTTCTGGAAGCTCTGAATATAAAAATGTATTCAATTATTAAACTGTCTAACTGTGGGAAAATTACTCTGTTATGTTTACTGAAACATCAAACTTCCTGTACATACAGTATATACGCGGCTTCCAACACATACACCAAAACAACGAAGAGCTGCACACACACACACACACACACACACACACAAAAAACCCATAAAAGAACCTAAAATGTATCTGAATAGATCAGTTTCATAGCACCCTGCTACAGATACCTGGTCCACTTATTTGAGTCATTATTTGACCGACATCCGATACATTCCTGCACCAAACACAGATTAATATTACAAGCCCAAGGAGGGACTTACGAGAGACATTTGTTAAGCGTAAATGCAAGATTAACTTGCTAATATTGCACATATCAAATAGCAACAAAAGCAGATGAAATTTGCCGGGTCCTAAGAGCCAACTGGTTACACTTTAATAAAAAAAAAAATTCCAGAAAGGAATAAACATGGAAGTGCACAGAAACGAAACCTTTTGGCATGCATGCACACTGGAAGCTACTTTAATGTCAGTGTGAGGAATCTGGACGTGTTTGGCTTCACCCCTGCTCATGTCACCACACGCCACAGTTTGAACTCAGGCCTGTTCCTCAGTTCCACACACTAGCGTGAGACAGTGAGCAAGGGTGTGCCAGGGCTTCAAACTCACACATGCTGAAATATGCTTGCAAAATATTCTGTGACACACACATACACACACACACACACATATATAGTACAGATCAAAAATTTGGAGACACATTTTCTTTATTTTCAGGACCATTTACATTGGTAGATTCTCACTGAAGGCATCAAAACTATGAATGAACACATGTGGAGTTATGTACTTAACAAAAAAAGTGAAATAACTGAAAACGTGTTTTATATTCTAGTTTCTTCAAAATAGCCGCCCTTTGCTCTGATTACCAGAGGTGTGGACTCGAGTTACATGACTTGGACTCGAGTCAGACTCGAGTCATTAATTTGATGACTTTAGACTCGACTTGACAAAATGTAAAGAGACTTGCAACTCGACTTGGACTTTAACATCATTGACTCGTGACTTCACTTGGACTTGTGCCTTTTGACTTGACAAGACTTGCTGTTTCCCAGAAAACCCAAATATTAAAACGTATGTTATTACCGAACGCTCTGTATCTTTCAATGTCTGTGTATATGTGCGTCTGTGCGCGTATTTGCTGTCGGCAAGACATCCAATCAAATTAGATCCACGTTGTTTTGAGCCAACAGCATCCATCCAATCAAATTACAGGACAACCAATGCAGTGGAACTCTCAAATAACGCGCCAGTTAGACAAAATGATACCAAACATAGTTTCGTTCGGATATAAAAACTACGAGGTGGTCAACAAAAAACGAACAGCAGTATGCAAAACATGCGGGTCGAAGATTACAGACGGAGATGCAACAACTTCCAACTTCGTTCGACATTTGAAGTTGCACAAATACGGTAAGTTCTGAGTGAATGCTAACGCTTATTTGCTAACTTTTCTTTGCTGTGTAGTTAAATCAGTGAGGCTGTAAACTCACTGTTAACGTCGCAAACTGGTAATCTGTCCACTGCGAGTTCACTCCCTTAATTTGTACACGTATTAAAGTGATTTTTTAAAACCTGGTAGGATGAGGTACTTATACATAACATTAGTCAATGTACAGTATCGCACACAGTAGACGGCGGTCAGCAGCAACGTGTATTTTAGCCACCAACAAAGACATACAATACATACATATTAGTGGTGGGCCGTTATCGGCCCAGACTCTTTATCGGGCGATAAAAACGTGCTGCGTTAATGTGAGACTCTTATCTGCGATAAAAAAAATATCGCCGTTAATCTATTCACAAAGTTGGGTTGGGAGCTGGGTTATACGCAAGCTATTGTGCCGAAGTTAAATGGTTAGATTTATAAGTATATTTCTTCTTTCTTGTGTCTTTTATGTTCTTATTTTCTAAAGACTTTTATTTTGTTTTTGAGACCTGGTTCAGGTCTCTTGGACACATGGCGTGAGCTGTGAGAGGTGCGTGGGGTTTGTGTGCAAAAATTTATTTCTTTCATTTTAATTTATGTACATATTAGGAATATTTTGCATGTGTGTTATTTTGTGAATATTGTTTTTATGTTCTTTTAATACTGTATATTGTAGAGAGAGGTGCAGAAAGACGCGATGTTATGACGCGACCTTGCTTTTTGTACAGGTATGCAGTATTGTAAATTGTGAATGCTTTATGTTAATGTTCAGTTCTCTTGGACACATGGCGTGAGTTGTGAGAGAGAGAGGTGCAGAAAGACGCGATGTGTGTCGCGATGTTCTGACGCGACCTTGCTTTTTGTACAGAATACACTTTGCACAGAAAATCTCTTGGGTGTCAGCTCATCATTTGTGGTTCAAGAAATCAAGAAATCAAAACGTTCCACAATGCAGAAGAAGAACCGCTACACTATGATGACTTTCACCTTGATATTTTAGCGCGGATGTATACCTAGCCGAATTGCACTGTAGGGGGCGAGAACGAGTCTTCGAACTGTGAAATGACCACATCAAACGTGACGTGGTAACATGGATGCAGCTATTTAACTGAATTAACAGTTGGTAAACAAAAGTACATCTTATTTTCCACTTCCCGCGGTTAAGTCTGTTATGTTCATGTATTTGTTACAGTACAGGACAAACTGCTGTGGAACTAATTGAAATGCAATATGTCATGGAAATACAATGTTAGCACTTTTTGTTCGAATAATTACAGTTGCACTTGTTTTTTCAGATGCGTTTATTCCGTAAAGCAGTGGTTTAAAATGAAGAATATTCTTAAAAAATATGAGTTAAATATGCAATATCAGTGCAATATCAGCACTATTTATTTCTGCAGTTTCAATTGCACTTGTTTAAATAAAACAATAGATTTTAAAAGCATACACGATCGGTGAAAATATATTATTATTGTGCGGTTGAAAAGACTTGAATGGACTCGAAACTCAAACTGCAGGACTTAGGACTTGACTTGAGACTTATCAGTCTTGACTCGACACTTGCCTGTCTTGACTTGGCAATGACTTTGTCCCACTTCTGCTGATTACTGCTTTGCACACTCTTGGCATTCTCTCGATGAGCTTCAAGAGGTCGTCACCTGAAATGGTTTTCCAACAGTCTTGAAGGATTTGTAAAATTGTAAATTTGTTCATATATACAGACAGATACATATTTATCTTATTTTTGTGATGCTATTACCTCTGTTTTTGCTGCTATTACCTTCTGCTTCTGTCCACTTTCTGCCGTGACAAGTGCAATTTCCCACTTGTGGGACTAATAAAGGTTTATCTTATCTTATCTTATCCTTAAGGAGTTCCCAGAGGTGTTTAGCACTTGTTGGCCCCTTTGCCTTCACTCTGCGGTCCAGCTCACCCCAAACCATCTCGACTGGGTTCAGGTCCGGTGACTGTGGAGGCCAGGTCTCCACTTTTTGTTAAGTACATAACTCCACATGTGTTCATTCATAGTTTTGATGCCTTCAGTGAGAATCTACCAACGTAAATGGTCATGAAAATAAAGAAATTGACCAGTCAAATGGTGTGATGTGCAAATCAGGGCCAAGTATCAAAAATACTTCCCCGTAGCAAACTTTGCTACAACATTGCAAACATTGAATGAGAAGGTTAGTCCTAACTTTTGGCCTGTATACTGTATATGTTTTTTTCCAGCCGGCCGGTCATTCTGTTTGGGAATGTTTTTACTTTAAACAATCCGCGTTTGCTCCCAAGCACTGGCAGTAAATTCGAGTGGCATTTCACGGTTGGTCTGGTGGCGGCTGAACCACACGTCAGAACAGCTTCATTCTAACCCTCCTTGCTGCCAACTTGCCTCATATATAATTAGCCTATTCATAACCGCCTGAGTGGTATTAAGGTGGGGCTGGAAGCACATACTTTAGGTTGGAGGATTAAGACTGAAATGTATTTCATTACAAAGGTGATCTAGGGATTTCTGGTGATGTGTGGATTCTTAAACATCATCATAAAGCAAAATAAAATAAAATAAAATATTTTAGCTTCAATGGAATTTCAAGGGACCTTAAACGCAGAACTTTTTTCTCTGTTTTCTCTGTGAAGTGCCACAATGTCACGTGATACTGCATTCTGACGATCCAGTTCAATTGGATCGCAGGTTCGAAGCTGGAAGGAAACCCCCGGTACCGTTCTGGACCAGCCCTCTGGCAGACCTGCGTGTGTTCTTACACACCTTCAGCCGTGGACGCGTTCGATTCCACGCAGGAGAATAGCAGAAGCTGCGCAGAAAACCTGAAACTCGAGAAACTCGGGACCTGAAGGACCGGTGCTGGGTGGGTGTGGACGCGAGGATGATCATGATGATGATGATGATGGGTTGATACTTTGCTCTTCCAGTCGACAGTGGTTGACCGGAGGCTGCGATCGCGCGTTTTCTCTCCATTACGCGACCAACTCAGGACATTTGCAAAAAAAAAAAAAAAGAAAAAAAAAAAAACATTTTGTTGGGGCCACACCCGAATCACCGGGGCTGATAATCGCAACCGGCGGTGACCTGGAACCTCGGCAATGGAGTTGAACGGGAATTTAAGCAAAAACGGTGAGCAATCACATGAATCACATGACTGTTTATTTACATTTTACAGCATTTACCAAACGCCCTTTTCCAGAGCGACTTTCAATCAGTAGTTACAGGACAGTTTAAGTGTCTTGCTCAGGGACACGACGGTAGTACGTGGGATTTGAACCTGGGTCTTCTGGATACTACCACCTCTGTTTACTCACCTTGTAGGATCTCTTCAGATAAATTTATTCTTGAGGCAGGTTAAAAAAAAAATGATGCATGCACGAAAGAAAAATAAAAAGTATAAAGCAGATTTTCTTCTAACTGTACTTTGCATGCGTTTATCGCGCACTGATTGCTGGAGGCGATAAATGGCGCGGTCGTAAACCAGTAAAGTGCAGGACAGCGGGGTCATCTCCGTTGCAAGTGTAAAATATGTTGGTTTTTTTTATTTAAAACAGCAAACACATCTGACGACTAATGTGTCGGGCGAGACGTGACACAGTCAAACCAAAAGAGGGCAATCGGCCTCCATCCGTCCGTCCGTCCGTCCACGGCAGCCGCCCCACGCCGCATTCTTCGCCGTTGCGTAACGCGCCCGATGCACAAACTTCCAAATTTCAAGGACGACGTCCCTTTGGGACGTTCGCTCGTTTGTATTAAGACGACACGCGAGATTCGCCGTGGCGTGGAAAAGCACGCACACGCCCCGAGCGCCGTGCCGGGCACGATCCGAGTCTCCGCGGGGATCTTGCGGGGAGCCGAACGTTTCGGGACGAGTCACATGGGCGGAGAAGGTCTAGGGCGGAACAAGAAGACTCTCGCGACTGTTTTGTGCGACCTTTGTCGCCGAATGGCCGGCGGCGGGGACGTCGCGAATTCCTTCGGGTCCCTTTGGATCGGCCTTTGACTCTGCGCGATGTCCTGTCTGAAACGCGTGAAAACTAGCGGCTCCCAGGAGCCGTCGGACCGGGAGCACTCCACGAAGGTGTCGCGGGAGAACACGAAGCGCATGGGTACGTGCTGTGGACAGTGGCAGGTTGCGTTGGCGACATGACGGCCGCCACGCCACGCCACGCCGCGTTACGTCGCCTCGTGATTTGTTGCTGTAAAGTTATTTTGAGTGGTTGTGGATTAGTTAACAAAAGTTAACAAACCCACGCACTTGCGACGCTGATTGGCTGTGGGCGAGGTTTTTGTCACGTGACCGACTCAGAACAGCTCCAGTTGCAGAATGCAAAACAAGAGAATAATGCTTTAACATTTTGCCCTGATTATTTTTTTTTTTTTCACCATCAGTAGCCTTGAAGGTTTAGGGGAACGGTTTCAATAAATAATATAGTCAGCGCGTTGTACGTATTAAAAAATGCTGGTTAGAATGTGGAATGCTAAGCATTTATTGTGGGATCATATGACCGTAGGCGGAAGAATGGCATTATGAACTTCTTTTTTTTTTTCTGGGCTCCTCGTTTTATCAGATAGCCACCCCACAAATATACCCCACAGGCGCAAGGTTCAGGTCAGGTCAGCTCTCACAAAAGGGGAGCGTTGTTCACGGTCCACACCTCCGAAGAGTTTTGTGCGGCTGCAACATGCCAGATGGAAATTGATTCTTTTTTTTTTTTTTTTTTGTTAAGCAAAGAATATTCTGGGTGCAGGAACTACGCAAATCAGTGGCTCGAAGGCCCTGGGTGATTACCTTCCCTCCTGTCCGATCTCTACCTTCGCCCATCACCTTACAGCTTTACAGTTCCCATTTGTTTGGCGCCTAATACTGAGATTAGTTTACCGCTTTGCATCTGTAGAGCTTGTTTTGCCTGTGGTCACTACAAATTGCCTGATTTCACTGACACCCCACGGCCGCTGCTCGTCGCACCACTCGCGGCCTCGCGGTTTCGCCCCCAGGCAGTAGCCTGAGCGTTGCGGGGTAAAGGGCCGGGCTTGACGCAAATTCCTCTGCTTCGCTGTTATCGATGAGACGGGGCTCTGTCGGCAGGGCTGAAGAAAAAGAAAGCCATTACTCAAATCACTCGCATTCAAAACCAGACTCAGTATCGAGTCAAATCCCAGCCTTTTCCATACCTTGCACCTCGCAATGGCCTTTAAAGCTCACCGTGGACTTTGAGGCGCGACAACGGGAGCGTCCTCCCGAAGGCACGGAGTAACAAGGGCCTTTACCGAGTCAACACATAATTACAACAACATGACCTAGAAAAGAAGAAGAAGAAAAAAACGGGGCGTAGCTGAGACACTCAGAATGTTCCTCCTCCAGATCCACAGCCCTGCCAGACTCACACAAACAAGCCTCTGTGGTAGGAACTTGCAAAAAATGCCTGCGATGTTGGGGTCGTGCCCACACCGCTGAGTCGCGGTCAGCGTTTTACATCGAAAGTGCGCAGTTTGCTACGGGGAAGTATTTTTGATACTTGGCCCTGATTTGCACATCACACCATTTGACTGGTCATATGCTTGTGTGACTCCTTATGACTCAATATTTACAGTACAGGCCAAAAGTTTGGACTCATCTTCTCATTCGTTGTGTTTTCTTTATTTTCATGACCATTTACGTTGGTAGATTCTCACTGAAGGCATCAAAACTGTGAATGAACACATGTGGAGTTATGTACTTAACAAAAAGTGGAGACCTGGCCTCCACAGTCACCAGACCTGAACCCAGTCGAGATGGTTTGGGGTGCTAAACACCTCTGGGAACTCCTTCAAGACTGTTGGAAAAGCATTTTAGGTGACGACCTCTTGAAGCTCATCGAGAGAATGGCAAGAGTGTGTAAAGCAGTAATCAGAGCAAAGGGCGGCTATTTTGAAGAAACTAGAATATAAAACATGTTTTCAGTTATTTCACCTTTTTTTTGTTAAGTACATAACTCCACATGTGTTCATTCATAGTTTTGATGCCTTCAGTGAGAATCTACCAACGTAAATGGTCATGAAAATAAAGAAAACGCATTGAATAAGAAGCTGTGTTCAAACTTTTGGCCTCTACTGTGCATTTACAGCATTTATCAGACACCCTTATCCACAGCGACTTACAATCAGTAGTTACAGGGACAGTCCCCCCCAGGAGACACTCGGGGTTAAGTGTCTTGTGCAGGGACACAGTGGTTGTGAATGGGGTTTGAACATGTGACTTTCTGGTCTTCTTCTTGTGTTGCCCACCAGGCTACAGTTTTCTCACCATAATGCACACTGTGTCTACACGTCAAACATATTTAGTCGTGTGGAAAGTGAGGGAATGGATCAGGCCCGTAGCTGGAGACCACAGTCACCCGTCTGTCTAGAGCGTTGGGCAAAACTATGAAAAACTGACTCACTTATCTTCCAGCTGGAGGTCAGGTTCGACGTGACCGTGTTTCACAACTCTCTTCTCGCTGTGACTCGCAGGCCTAGAGGACGATGCTGACCTGAAGTTCTTGCTGGAGGGCGGCGCGCTGCAGAAGGTGCGCTCAAATTCATGGCAGAAGAGCCGCTTCTACAAGCTGCTGGAAGACTGCATGACCATGTGGCAGGAGTCCCACAAGGCCTTCAAGGGCGACCAGACCTGTGAGTAGCCAGGAGGGGTTTAAAGGGACCAAATTAAGTGTAGAATCACATGACTCGGCAGCAACATTAACTAATATTAACTAATATTAACTCCAGCTCCTTCTGAATCATACCAAGTACCAGATGGTCGTTCTCGAAGATCATTCAGGGCTTCGGAAATGCCATTGTAAGCGTATTCTCAGAGGGATAAAGATATGAGAGACAATGAACAAAAACAGGATGGAATAGATGTGCACTCTCTGCACTCGGTGGCTAGATAGCGCTCAGAGGGGGGGGGCGTTGATACCCTACACGAGCAGATACCTGGGGGGTTAATGTCAACGGCCGACAGCGTGGTCCATTATGATTGCTGCGAACATGAGACACGCCCTATTGTGGAAACGGCATCGCTACAATTATGACCATGTGTGGCCTAATTAAACACAGTCAGTCATATAGGTATCTCATTGGGAAAATCTTAAATTCTGTGATCCAGAATTGGGTCAAACGCCTACAAAAAAAAATTTTTTTTTTGAAAGGGTGGAATGGAAAGAAAAACTCCTCTGCAGATAGCCTGGCCGGAAGAAATTGGTGCAAAACAAAAGTTTTTCCCACAGACCCATCCACTCGTGGCTTCCTCCCCGGCACACCCTGGCCAAAGGGCTCCTATCAGGCAGCGGCTATCTGCGCTCTGCCAGGCTACAGCTGGCTGCCCCGATCTCTGTTCGGGAAGCCCCGGAGAAATGGAGTGGCAGACAGCCGTCTTCTGTCCAAATGAGGAAACAGCAGGGACATAATGAGGCCGTACTCTGTTCGTCTGCAGGAAAGCGTGTTTTAGGCCCAAGCTTGTGTGTTCAGTTGCTCATTTTCAGCACCGTTAGCCTGTAAATGAATTTATTTTTTTTCCTTTACAAGACGTCAACACCATAAAAAGGTTTTAAAGGTCCCCTGACCTTAACATTTTTTTTTTTATTTAGGTCTCATTGTTCCCCTAATCCTGTATCTGGCAGAGTGTTGGCCTAATGGTCGTAACCGGAAGGCTGTGGGTTCGAGTCCTGTAGAATGTCAACCTCCCCCACCAAAAAAAGCTGGCGATCAGCGTGGCATACGGTTCATGTCCGCCGAATAAGGAGTGTACGACCGGAGTTCGAATCCCGATGTGAGCAGTCTTATTTGGAGCAGTGGTGGCCTAGCGGTTAGTTACATACACAGTCATACACAGTATGATATGCAGTGAAATGCTTTTGCGACTGCTATAGACCTCAATATTGCAATATGGCCACCCCCAAACACTCTTCATCTTACACTCTTCATCTCGCTAATGACACTTTTACGCCCATCAAAATTAGTTTAGCTGCTGCTAACGGTTTTGGATTTAATGACTCAGGACTTTACTTGTTTGAGTGAGTTTCTCCAAAAAGGTTTGACGGACAATAGCCTCTCTTGGGTGAGTCGTTTTTTTTCTGCGGATCTTTGATTTCGGGGAAATGTCCACTCGACATTTTTTGCCGTTATTTCCAGACTTCTTCACGGAGCTCACCTCGTCCTGGTCCAAACCTCTCAAACCTCGTCTCTTCACAGTTCCTGGATCTGGGCGGCTTGGACACGGTGGGCCCGGTCAGTCTCCCTATGATTGAGTATTCACTGGCCACCTATCTCGCCTGTCATTTCTCCTGGAGAATATTTCTCAGGTGAGCGCTGCACGGGCGTTGAGTTGGGTCACCCTGCTGCTGACCTACCAGGCGATATGCTTATCTGACCTGAGCAGCACGTTGCCACCGGAGAGCGCCTTCAGAATCACCTTCAGTTACTTTCTCCGCGTTGGACATGCCAGACCGTGACGGGTGACTTATCTGGATGAGCCACTTTCCTCAGTGGATTTATGCGGCCAGTCACTCGTCGCAGTTGTGGAAGAAACAGACAAAAGCTCTTCGCTGTGTCCTTCCCAGAGGGGATGACAAGCCAAGGCAGCCATTTAAAACCCGCAGACTGGTCCTGACACCTGCACCTGCGCCCCCGGTGAAAGGGGCCGCAGGGATGAAACCGGGACCTCTCAGGCAGGAGTGCAGGACCCCCACCCAGCATCAGAATATACACCAGGGGGAGACGGAAACCTTCTTCATCCTCCTGACACAGGGAATGACCAGTTGGTACCAGGAGACACCACTGCCTCTCCAGAATTTGTTGTGGCTGCCAGAAAGCCCCATTCTGTTCATGTTGTGGGTTCCGGTCAAAATAGGACATGTTCTGGAGTGCACATCATGTATTGACTCTGAGACCCGCCCACATTCCGGGTCATCTGAACACGGGCGGATCACCTCTTCAGAGGGGGGCCTTGTGTGGGATCGGGATCGGTTTGGCAGGGCAGAGAAAACACACATTGTCCTCTGTGTTTCTCTCTGACGCTCTTGCTCACACGTGGCCAAATGTTTTCCTTTATACGTCTCCCCCAGAGCGGGGGAACGGTCAGGCGGGGTACGCTGACCCTGACTCTGGTGACCCCTCCCTAGCTTTCTTCAGAGATCATCAACCTCTCTGTGGTAGGATGGTGTACCCCCCCTTCGCAGGGATCTTCTCTCTCAGGTGGGGGGCCAGGTGATCCACCCCCATCCAGAGCTGTGGTGCCTTCAGGCCTATTTGCTGAGAGGTCAAAGCTTGTAGCTAAAGGTTTTCCCGCTAATGTTAGCGCCACTATTCAGAGCTCCAGGGCATCTTCAACCATGGGCTTCTATGCTTCTTTTGCTGAGCTCTGGTGTCATAAGAAGGGTCTGGATCCATTCCTCTGTTCCATTGAGGGCATTCTAACATTTCTGCAGGACCTGCCAGAACAAGGTTGCTCATTTTCAACAAGAAAGGTTTATTTGGCAGTTATTTCAGATTGTCATGTTGGTATTGATGAGGTGTCGCCAGGGTCTCACCCCCTTGCCATATGTTTTCTGAAGGGTGTGCGATGGCTGAGGCCTGTCAGTAGGCCCTCTGTTCCTCCCTGGGACCTATCAGTGGTTCTGAATGCTTTGTGTGTGCCCATTGAGTTGGTGGATCTTAAAGCACTCCCTTTCTCCACCACCTTTTGCAACCTTCATCTGCTCTGGCGATTGCGGGCAAATGTGCTCCGTACTCCGACTTTCCGCTCATGTGAGCAGCTACGAAGCCAGCCTCTGTCAAAGCAGCGTTTGTCGCATTGGGTTGTGGAGGCCATCTCCTTGGATTATAATAGCAGGGTAACTGGTCCCGCCGCTAGGGGGGGGGTTCATTGCCTGGATGTGGTCTCCTCCTCAGTTGCTACTGCAGTGTTCTGAACTGAAGGGGAGGTGGCAGGTGGTTTTATTGGGAGGCATTGCGACTTTCCCTGTTGCCCCATCTCCTGCCTGTATGCGTGATTAAAGGTGTCTTCAAGCAGAGGCGTGGTTATCCCATACTTCTTGTGTTGTGTCGTTCCTCTTCCTCCGGGAACAGTGGTCATATAACCTGAAGTTTCTCTTACTCGAAAAAGAAAGCTGATTTGCTAGTCGACCTTAGGTTGTGTGAGAAAACTGAGAAGCATTCCAGAGCTTTCATTATTATTGCTTCTCGTTGACCTTTGTCAGCATTACCCTGCTCAAAGCAGCATGACCAGCTTAAACTGAACCAGCAAGTTTGACCATCTTTCATTGTGTTTTTCTGGTGGTCATGCTTGCCTACCAACTAAAACCTCTACCAGCTTTATGGTGTTCTTTACAACAGGGTAAAAAACACTGTACCACAGTTAAAGCTGTGTAGAATGTTTTACTACTTCACTATTTCTAATTGCAGTATTGGAACCTTTTTATGTTTTCATATTTGTGTGTATTCAGAATAGTGGATAATCTAACAGAATTAGGAATGGCAGAGTAACACCTCTACTGTCATTGTAGTATTTCTATCCAATAACTGAGCCAGTCATGTTCCTAGAGGAACCTGGTGAGGAATGACTAAGAGATGATTCGAGGCACATTTTGAAGCCTCCATCGCATCACACTGCGATTTAGATTCTTGGTGGGTTAGATCAGGACGACATTTTACACTGATTCCTGGGTAGGGCACGGATGTGATTACTCTGACAGACAGTTGTGAAGCACTAGGCTTAATGAAATTTCTATCACAGTTTACTCTGAACAAGTTCTGAGGGATGAATGAATGCTTTTATTTACGATAAATCTAGGGCATTAGGTCTAATTTCAAAAATATACATTACATTAAAATATAGATATTAATATTTTATTGCGCTTAAAGTAAAATAATGTGTCTCTTGTGATATGTTACCTCTGCATCTCCACACAATATACTCTTTGATCCAGTGTGTTTTGATGGAATGTGAAGAATGTCAGCATGGCACCAACGACAATTCAGAGACTCCACTGGCTCCACACAGTTGCTCTGTAGGAGAGCTATTTTGGAAAACGCCCAATAGTAGAAGCGTTTTTGAGAGCCAGTGGAGTCTCTGAATAGTGGGCGATGTGCTCAGCGAACCCAGCTTGGGTTCAGTTCATATAAATGAAAAGTGTTCTATAAATGTGTTTTAGGCAATTCTTTGTTGAAAATGCTGAATTTTCAAGCAGCTGATCCCTGGGAAAGGCTAAGGTCTTCTGTTTTATGTGACTGTCAACTAATCTTTCATGATTGCTCAAAATGTCCAAATCCTGAAGAAAACAAGCACGTGTCAAAGGTGTGATTGGATGTGGCGTGCAGCATGTTGTGAATCGAGGCAGTCCAGGTCAGCAGGCGCGTTTGATGCCCCTGTGAACAAAGCTCGCGGTCAGGGTATTATGTAATCATCCATACATTTAGCTGCACCCCAATGGGCCAGGCTTCAAAATACAGCACGGGGGGGATCATGTTATCTTTATGTAGCACCAGGACCACTGGCGCCGATTCAGAACAATCTCTGCGAGTTCAGCTGTAGAGAACCTCAAACAGTGGTCCTGTGTATAGGAAATGAAAACCCAGAGCAGAACAGTACTGTACTATATTAACTTTTTTTTAGGGCTGCACGATTTGGGGAAAAAAGACATATTGCAATTATTGAGATCAATATTGCGATATGCGATTGTGATATGATAAAGGGCACTTGCTTGTATATCAATGAAAAGTTGCATACAAATTACTAATAGTGAAATGTTTAATTTCAAAGTGAAACATTTTTTTTAAGTATTTTTAAGTATTTTAAATAAGTTTATTGCAATTGATATACCATTATGGACTCTTTTCAAGCTGGTGTTAATTGAAGTGTTACACGCTAATTGTGCTACATGCTTATTTGTTAGAGTAAAGCATTTGGGGTGATGGGGTACTGTGCATCGTAATCTGTAGTGTGTACTCCTTACCACCAGGCATCAGTGTCGAGGCCACAAACCAAATAAATAAAATGAATACCTTAAAAACACCGATCTTGCAACACTGCCACTATAAAATCATGCAGGTATTGCACCCATATCCGTATATATGTTCTGTTAATAAATAATGTCACCTATAATGAGTGATGTTTTCACAAGTTTAAAATGGGAGGAGCCCAGTGATTGTCATTTCTTATGCATGCTACTTGAAAGTGCCCTATCAAGCATAGCAGCAGCATTTCACAAATATTTGACGTGTAGCTTGAGTATAACTCAAGTAAAACTAGTCATTGTCAGGTTAATCAAGTTTCCTTGTAGGTGAACTTCGCTCGTCATTGGTGCGTCTCACCAGCTACGTGTTGTCCTGCCCTGCGGACATTATAACAGGTGGTGGGTAAGGAAGCAGACTCATAAGCAGACTCATAAGTGAAGGGTTACCTAACCCCCTGAGCCTGGCTGCTAATAAAGGTCTCTGTCCTTGTCCGTAATTGGCTTCTAAGTGCTAACTATGACTGAGATATTATTATGACCTCAAAACCGATATCTTCATTGTGGCCATTTTTTGCAAACAGTACTTCAGTGGCTCTTGTGTTATCTTCGCCTCAGTCTCCATTGAGGATATTGAGTCAGTGCGCCAAGGAAGGCAGTCTGAGGGGCTCCAGAAGTTCACCGATCCGGACATGGAAGAACGCTGCTTCTCCATCATCTTCAAAGGCCACCGCAAGAACCTGGATCTGATGGCCAAATCCCCGGAGGAAGCCAGTAAGTGGGTTGCAGGCCTGGGGAAAGTCCTCAGCTACGTAAGCAAGCTGAACCGCCAGCAGAACAGCGAGCAGTATCTTTTGACATGACAAATGCATTATTATACAGAGCTCCTCAGTTGTAAGTAGTATTGTAATACTAATTATCACCAAATATGGCTAAACCAAACAGCTCAGGCAACAGTTTTGTAAGTCTACTGACTGGTAACCAAACAGACCTTACATCAGAGATTCAGCTGGATCCTCAGCTGCATGCGCAAAGCGGATAAGAACAAGGACAACAAGATGACCCTGAAGGAGCTGAAGCACTTCATGCGTCAGATAAACATTGAGGTGGATGACGCATATGCCGAGTTGCTCTTCCGAGTGAGTGCAAGAGTACATTTCTTTAGTCTCTCTTAATTTTGGATAAATCACGTTTTTTGGAATGTTAAAGTGAAGATGGATTACATGTCTGAACATTTTATTCATGTCTGTCCCAGTGACCTTTTCTTCCTCTTTGTCTGCAGAGATGTGACACCTCTAATTCTGGAACCCTGGAAGGGGATGAAATCAAGATTTTCTATCAAATGCTGACATCCAGAGAGGAGATCGATGTGATCTATGGGAAGTTTTCTAAAAATGCCAGAGAGATGAGTGCTGGTGACCTCCTCAACTTCTTGAAGACAGAGCAGATTGAGCATGCCACCTTGGAAGATGCTCTCAATCTCATTGAGAAGTATGAGCCAGATGAAATAGGTAATTAATTCACTCTCGCGTTGTGGCGGCATCAGGTAATTTCATTGCTCATTTTATTATGCAGTTAATGTTGCACAAATGGGGAAATTCTATTTATTTGTGTTCCTAGCCAAGAGCAACAAGCACATGACCAAAGATGGTTTTCTGATGTACCTGCAGCAGGAGGACGGGCTAATATTAAACCCCGCTTATAAGAAAATCTATCAGGACATGACGCAACCTCTTAATCATTACTTCATCAATTCCTCACACAACACGTACCTGATGGAGGACCAGCTGAAAGGACCCAGCAGCACGGAGGCCTATGTTCGGCAAGTGCTTTTTCATTTGGGATATTGTAATTATCACCGCTTTGTACATAGAATGTAAAAAAAAATTTAATTCGATT